>NW_010325207.1:0-23004 GCF_000700745.2 Antrostomus carolinensis | reverse complement strand
TTCCTGACACATGTTTGAGTTTAAAATAATGAGGACCAGAGAACTCTATTGCCTCAGAGCAATAAATGTTACTCTTCATCTGAGAATCTGCATTTTGACACACAGTGATGCAGTGGATGCTCCATCCACATTGAGATTTCTTTAAAAGTGTATGAGCTCGTTCACTGGAATACTGTGTCTTCAGGGAAAGAAGCACAAATAAATATATTTGCATAATCACCAGGTTTTTATGTTGCAAAAATTCTATCCCAGCCTTACATAAACAAAGGTGGAAAATTGACTTTGGCAACAATATCTATATCCACAAGACATTCCATGTGAGGGTTTGTAAAGGTCATGAAAGACTTGGTGCCCACGGAACAAGTTGTTCTTACTGAAATATTTTGCTGTTTGGACTTGACTGACTGGTGAATAATTTAAAAGGAGAGGGAGTTTATTCTGCTGTGATTATATAAGGGGGAAAAATCCTACTCAAAATTTGTTTTGTATGACAGTGACTCTTATGCAAGTATTCTACTTATTAATAAGA
Organism: Antrostomus carolinensis; assembly: GCF_000700745.2. Taxonomy (NCBI): domain Eukaryota; kingdom Metazoa; phylum Chordata; class Aves; order Caprimulgiformes; family Caprimulgidae; genus Antrostomus; species Antrostomus carolinensis. The sequence goes on along the minus strand of NW_010325207.1, from coordinate 22,475 downwards.
TCCTGTAAGGTGTTCCCCCAAAGCTTAGCATGTAATCATATGGTTCAAATGTACCCCCTCGATTAAAAACACCAGGAAGATAGTTCCAATACTTAATTTCTAATGAGAGCCTTGTATTTTATTCACGTGGTGATAAACCCCCTTCAAAAGCTGTCAGACAGCTATGGATGAACTATTTGAGCAGTTTTAAGGTAAGTGTGTGTCCTGGTTTCATCTGGTATAGAGCTAATTTTCTTCGTAGTACCTAGAATAGCGCTGCATTTTGGATTCAGTACGGGATTTGGTATGAGACGAATGTTGATAATATACCGATGTTTTTAATTGTTGCTAAGAAATCAAGGACTTTTCAACCTCCCATGCTTTGCTAGTGTGCAGGTAGGAGGGAGCACAGCCAGAGCAAGAGATCTAAATTGGCCAGTGGGATATTCCATATTATGCAATGTCACGCTCAGCATATAGATGAGGGTTGACCAGGAAGTGCTATCTCTCTCTTCTGGGATTAGGGTTTCAGGATTTTCTCTCCTTTGGGATCGCTAGCCAAGAATGGGCTGGGTATTGGTTAATAAGTGGTTAGCAACTGCACTGTGCATAACTTTTTTGTGTATTCTGTTATTATTAACATTATTATTTTAATTTATTTATTTATTTTTTTTTCTACTATTAAATTGTTCTTATCTCAATGCATGAGTCCCCTTACCTTTACCCCTCCAATTCTCTCCCCTATCCTCCAGGGCAGGGGAGAGTGAGGGAGTGACTATGCAGTGTTTTTCTGCTGGCCAGGTTAAAAACACAACAGAGTGCAAGTCAAGATCCTGAAACAAAAATAGCAACCTAAAAGTTTTGAGTATTTCCTGCTTACTGTCTGAAGGGATCATGGGGACTGAAATACTTTACCCTTGAGATATTGCACTGCAATTAATCGACAGCATGGATATATTTTCTCTGCTTTTGTGATGATGAGCCTCGACAGGTGAGCCTTCTCTAGGCAGAAGAATTTCACTTCTGTACTATCAGTCTGTCACATTTTGAAGAGCATTAACTTAATTTTTAAAACAAACATCTGGAAATAGAAATGTAGGTTAGAAGAAATAGAAATATGATGTCAGATGCAACAGCCTTTCCTGAGCAGTCTGTCTTGGAAACTCAACATTTTTCTAATATTAAGTTCACTCTGACAAGAAAAGCTCCAGATTAGTTTTCTGATAAGGTTGTGGGAGACAGACACCACACTAAAGTGATTCTTCGATCAATCCAGAAAGGCACAAAAACCTAGGGTGAAAGTTCATGGTTCTGCAGCTCAGTGTGGAATATGGTTTGTATGATGACTGGGACACTCTGCCAGGGAAAGGGCAAGGGTTAAGGTCAGTGTTAGAGGATTAAATAAAATAACTCCTTCCTGAATCCAGTAAATGCCTAGAAGTAAAGCTGTGATTCCCATAAGTCAGTTACATACAGAGTTTAAGTAGCATCATAGTCCCTCTGCCAGAGAAAAGTAGAGTTGCAGTTAGGTGACAACTGATGAAAATAAGAGTAAAGGATGTGATTCGTTTGTAAATCCTATGTGTCCTTCATAGGCTTTACAAAAAAAAGTGGGTGAAGTTTAGTAATTGCATGGGACTAAATGTTTAATTTGCTGGTGGTCAGGCAAAGATTAGGATTGCACAAGACAGAAGTGAAAACTGTTTATTGGTGGTTATGGGATTCAGCAGAGTTAAGATGAGACTGGTATTTCTGGGGAGATGGTATTTCTCTATTATGGAGATACACTGCTCAAATTACTTTTGTTATGGAAACAATTTGGGTTAGAAAGAACGTGCTGGCAAAACAACCACCTCATATGGACACTGTGTGAGTGATGTGAATGGAAATGCCACCACTCATCCTAGCTTTATGCAATGCTCTACGATGCAGCAACAAACATGTAGGCTCCTTCTTCCTCTGTGCTTTTCCATGGGACTGATAATGCTATGTGTATGGGGAAAAGGGAGCCACATCTTTAATATATTTCCAAGGAAGCAACTGGGCATATCAGGTATAAATTTGGCTTTTGCAGTATCCTGGAAGCAATATGCTTCCAGCATACAAAGACAGTAATTTCACTTGCTCTGTTTTTCATCTAATACTCAGTTATATGTTTAGATCTAGTCATCTTGCACAGAAAATGTTCAGTGCACATGGAAACACATCCAGATTGAATTTGATAGACGTTTTATTACTTAACTGTCCAAATGTCTAAGAATGGCTGCTAGAAATGTATTTCCAGAGCTACAAATCATCAGATATATTGCATAAAAGAAATTTTTCTGTCACAGAAATTTTACTTTAGTACAACTAATAAGAAATGGTTTATGTGTGTATAGGTACTTATGGAAGAACACAGAAGGAAGGTTGCAGGTGGCTGTGGGAATTTTATGCTAGATTACTGAGACAAATTAAGTTTTTACTCACTTTAAAATGCTCAGGGATTTGGGAATGTCAACCAAAAGTACTTTGGCCCTTAAAATGATGTGATGCAGCTTATCCCCTGCCAGAAAAAGAACCAGTAAAGAATTTCTGAGTAGATGCTGACTGCTGATAGGGACTTGCTACTCAGCACTTGTTTTCTTGACTTTAGTGAGTAATTAAGTTGCAGTGGCCCTTTTAGTGATCTGAGGTATGCACCAAGAGATTCAAAGCCTGAAATCCAATAGCATGTGCTCTCCTGTTTCCTGACTAATCTTATAAGATGCAGTGGGTTGAATGGATGATCTAATAAGAGAACATAACTGCAGGCAGCTCACACTTCTACAGAAATTAATAATGAAAGCCCACTGAAATAAAGAGAAAGAAACTAATTTACGAAGGAATAATAAAATAAAATAGCTAAAGTGGAAAGCTGCCTATTGAGGAATCAGATCTACAAAGCAATTTTGTTAAGAGTAAAGTATGCCTATTGTGCTACATACACCTGTGACTGTTGAGTTTCTTGTGTCTGCTCACTGGCCAAGGAGGTTTGTAAACCTAGTTACTACCATGCACAAGTGAAAACTCTACATTTATAGAAGGAAAGAAAAGGTAGACATAGAAATGCAGAAGCTGGTTATTGGGTTAGTCATTAAATTGTTTATCTCTGTAGCTCTATTATACAGAGTGAAGTGTTTTCACCATCCTGTGGAGAAAAGCTACACATGGAAGATACTTTACAAGGTGCATAACTGATTTAATACATCTGTGCCACTCTGGAGAAACTTGCAGCCAAAAAAATCTCACTTTTTAACAAAACTTTCAACAACTCTTCACTTTTCTCTGCAGTGGAAACATCCCTTCTTTTCCACCCTAGCACTTCACTTTGTCCTTGCTCCAGAATTTACCATCTTCTGTGCTTTCTTCAGCTTACCTTCTCTCTTACTCCTCTGAGCCTCTCTGAACTCCTGATGCTGTTCTGAGCTGGCCCAGAAACAAACAAACAAACAAAAAAAACCCAAAACAAACAAACAAAAAAAGAGATGAATTAAATACAAACTAGGCAAATTAAGTACAAACTGCAGGTCATTCTTCACTGCAGATCCTTCACTTTCTGCTTTGGCAGCAGCGTGCTGGTGCTCCCTAGCAGCTGGCAGCTTACCATACTGCAGTTCTGCAAGCTAAATCAGGGGCCAAGGCTTATCAGCTGTTTTTAAGAAGTTAGGGATTGATTTCCCTGGAAGGAAGTTCAGCTAGTGTTGTGGGACTGTCTGTACCAAACCACCTTAAGGCACTATGAACTTGGCAACTTACTAGTAGCAAATTAAACTTGTGAAGTTTTGTGTTGGTAGAGGACGCTGGGAAGTTTGTATCTGCAGTCACACATTTCTGTGGTGCATTGCAGCTTGTATGTCCCTTCCACAAACTTGCAGCTGTCTGCTACTGTGTTGTCTGTGCATCTGGACCAAGTGCTCTTGCTCATCCCAAGGAAAATCAAGTGGTAAGTAGCTTCCTTTTCTGAGTTGTAAGGAGACGTGGGCTAACAGCAGAACCTTCTCTCACATAAACTCAGTTTGAGATGCAACTTTAGTGAAGAACAATGACTGAATGAAAACACCTCACCTAATTCTCACTTAAAATCAATTTGACAAGCCTGTTTCAGTTACAGAGAACACAGAATCAGTAATGGAGAAACAGACTTCAATGAGTGTGGAGGCAGCACTGAAAATATTGCTGACTTCTTATTTTAGTCTTCAAGACCCTTTGGGCAAGGTCTTTCACTGTTTTTGAACAGTGTACAGCACACAGGAACTTTGATTTGAATATAACAATAAGGTCCCTGACTGGACTTAGGTAGACTAATGATCCTGGGCAGGCATGTGACAGTTCATTTGCCCGACCAGAAGACAGTCCTACAGCTCCTGCCTTTGTGGTGAGACCTCTGCCCTAGGGCTCTGCCCTCCTACCAGCTGGACAAAAATCTCTATCTCTGAAAAACAAGAAACTGAGAGGAAAGAGAGGAGTGTTCCTTGTGGCTGTTGACCATACTTAGTTGCCTTGTCATCCGTAGGATATATTCTTATCCAAAATGGCACTGAATGAGGTACAGTTTAGCATGACCATATTCTGCGTGATAAGAGTCAGTTATAGGACTCCATTATCCTATGGTTTCATAGCTACAGTGGATCAGTAATAAGTTTAGAGTGTTTTGACTCCTGATATTATACACATTAGATTTGTCAATAACCTGACTTACTTCTGCTGTTTATTGCCTGAAAATCCACTGTCTGGAAACAGATGACTATGTCAGGAAATAGCAATAGAATAGTTGGTGTTTCAGGAGGTACGTAGCTATGGATGCTTCTTATGGGAGGTTTCTTCTGAGCCCAGATTTTTTATTTGCCACCAACATGGAGCAATTTCTCACCTGGGTTCTAGTTTCACTGTTGTTTTTAGATACAATTGGCTAAACTCATTTGTACTCTAGCTCTGGGGAAGTCAGTGGAGGTTCAGTTGGGATTAATTAGGGGCAGTATTTAAACTTTAGCAGTCAGAATCAAGATACTTTGCCATGGGTTGTGTTGTTACTGAGGCTCATTTTTTTTTATCTGACAGAACAATTTTTTGGCCAATTTTTCTGATACTTAAGGATGAGAATGGAGGGAACCAGGCTGGTTTGTGGTGGAAATGTTCAGTCCTGTAGGAGCTGATCAAATCAGAAGCACCCACTTGCTTTCTACATGCCATCATATACCTTGTTACTATCACAGTTTATGCTGGACTTGAACCAACACTATTAGACTGAAGGGCTTTTATGTCATGGCCAGATTCTGCTCTTTCCTTTTACTGAAAGAACTGAGAGATTTTTGGTCTGTGACAGTTTCCACAGATGTTAACATCCATCTTGTAATGATGTCCTTCTGGGATTTTGCTTTATCGTACTAGAAGTCTTTCCAATGTTATATTTTTTGAAATTGTTAGGCAATTAAATATGTGTGTGCAAAGGTCAAAGCTGAACTTAGCTATTTATTGCATCTGATCTTAAACAGCAATGGCAGGGCGCTATGAACACATTTTGCACATTAGCTACTGATACCAAGATCACTGGGTAGAGAGAGCACAGTCTCTTCCCTTTCTGTGTGACCCTGCAAGGGGTGGGCACACTCTAGCTTTTAGTAAATGTATTTTCCTTTTTAGTTTATATTAAGATCTATAACATGAATCACAACACAATCCTGGTGCCTGTATTATACTCCTACTGCATACACCTACAGCTATCTCACGACAAACCAGCTAACAAATTACAGCTTCTCTCTGCTACTTTGTGACACTGATACTGGTATTAGAATGCTAAGTTACTAGCAGACCCTTCTTTCAAATCCAATAACAGCAACAATACTAATAAGTGAACTGCCTGAGATCTGATTGGAAGCCGCAAATCTGCCACTCATTTCAAGGAGGGCAGGAATAAGTTTAAGGTTGATAAGACATTAATTTCCTTGATAAAATCAACCATGAAAGATTCTTTCTTTCATTTAAACAACAGGGCTTGTGGTAGAGACTGTTAAATTATGCTATTTTCTCGGGTATATATTGTCACTTCTCTTAAAGTTTCCCCAAAGACATCCCATTCGGGGGTAAAAACATGTTCAATCCAGTGGCACTGTCTTCCTGTGTGGTAAGAGAAAACAGACATATCATCAAGAATAGCATTGCTTGACAGCCTCTAAAAATACACACCACACATTGCTAGCTATTTTAAATAGCTGGCTAAAGGAAGAAAACCTCCGCGACATATCTCAGTTATGAAGTATTGACACATTAAAATTTTACATAAAAGAAACGGCTCCTCATTAATCAAAATTTATAATGAAGCTGCTAAGCACTTTTTTTTTAGCCATTTTGAACAGTAGAAAAGAAAGATACCTTAGACTGCTTAGATCCTCAGAGGATATAGATTTGGGAAATTAAGTGAATCAATACACTAGGTACTCACTCTGTCACCTAGAAAATATTGCCCAGTTATTATATAAGCTCAAAAGACCATAACGCTGAGCAAAAAATACTGCTGAAGGGAGAGGAAAACCATACAAATAATGGGATACAATTCTGTTCTTCAGCATCATCGTGAAGTGCTCTCCTTTACTCCAGGGTAGTTATTAACATTTGTACTTAAACAAATTGTGAGAACTATGGCAGGTCTTGAGGGTAGATTTTGCTCTCCTCAAACTTGCCTGGATTTTGGAGGCAGTAGGAAGTACAGCTTCCACAGACACTCCAGCTGGCAGGAAGCGGGTATGGAATTGAGTATTTCTGTCCCTTACTCTATTCAATCCTCAGAGTAGCTGACCAAGCCATGTAATATGAAAATGTGTTGCACCTATCAACCACATTAGTATTTCCATTTCAGCTACTATCTGACTTTTCTGCAGTTCACTATTATTTGGACTAATACCCTATTTATCACCTCTTGCTCAACAAGAAGATTCAAAGTGTACTTTAGCCCTTGAATGGAATAAATTTAAGCACTTTTGTGCAATTCTAACTGCTTCCTTTTGAAAACTCTTCTTAAATGTGTTGTGTTCATTTTCTGCATATCCTTACTTTGCAAGTGGTCATTGTAGTTTTTGCTCTGAGAGTTTGGTGAGAAGAGATTACCTGCAGTCCAATATACTTTACGGAGCAGGGGCACATCCCTGCGAGCTCTTTCAATTCAAGGATGCTTAGAATATCCCTCAGTGAGGATCTGACATCAGGGGTCTTCTGAGGGTGTCCATCTGATCTTCATTGCTAATAACTGAAACATTACTAGAATGTTTCATGGAGTATGAAATTCAGAGTTTTCATTCTTTTAAGCTTTTAATCTCCCTTAATGCAATCCTAAAATAATACTTGACTTGAGATTTTCATTTTATCTGAATATTCCCTAGTTTTATTCTGTAAAAAAAAAAAAAAATCTTTTGCTGACACCATGTTTACCAGCAGACAGCTAATGTATGTAGAGTGACTACTGGTCATCTTATAATTGCATAGTATGGAATGGTAGAGTTTTTTTCAAGGCTCATAAAAATAAATATCTCTTCTGGAGACACTGTAGTCTCCAAAACCCAGGTAAGACCTGAGCAGTGAATCGAGAAAGGCTTATATTATTAGCAAAGCTTTTGACTTGTTATGAGACCTTGAATTAAAGATAGTCCCTCTACATTGCCTTCTGTTTACCTTCCGAGCCACTTCTTCTCTATGTGTCTCTGAAACCTTTGGAACACAGGTTGTCCCTTGAAGTAAAAATAAATAAATAAATCTTTGTACATAACAGCTTCGTGGTTGCAAGTAATGACGAGATTGTTTTGTGTTTTCTCAATTTTGGAATTGCCAAATCTATGGAACTGAAAGAAATAGAATTTACTCTGTATACATTACAAAGTGTAGTAAAGCCATCCTGGAATGGTAATAAGCACATAGGATGCACCTGTGTTGTTGTCATGCCAGTGATTATTGTTGGAGTTTCCTGATCTGGCTGATGTTAGGCGAATTAAAATTAATGTACTAAATAATTTGACTAAACCTTGTTGATTTGCTTTACTAATGAAACAAGTGATACATTTTTCTTAGAGAATGGCTAAGAAAAGAAGCTCACTGTTTCAAAAAATGAAGGTTTATAGTAGCTGAAACTGCATTGTTTTAGTTTTAAGGAAAGCATTGTTAGTTTGAGAAAAAACAATGTGCTTTGTGCTTCTTTGTCCCCCCCCCCGTCTCTTGAAAAAAGAACTTTTCCCCAGCAGCCTCAGAATCTGCTCTTGCTTCCTGTTGTTATGATTCAGAGAGCATTCAGCAGAGTTTTACTGTCAGCACATAAAGGTTTAATAGTGAACTTCAAAACAGCATAACCTGGTCATGCTCTATTTCTGTTTTATGTCACTAGATGTGTTCTCTGGACAGCCTCAAAAAATTGTTGCTTTTGTGTCAAAAAAGTGATGTGAAAGGTGTTCCACTCACTGGTATCCTAAATCTACTTTCTGTTTGCGGAACTGTGTGATGAATTTACAAAAGGTGTAAGACTTACCCAGTAGAACTGACATAAACTTCCTTTACAGTTGTACTGGTTCTCTATGAGTACCTTCTGCCACAGAATAAGAGTTAGAGTATGTCAGAGTACCTATTTCCTTTTAGAAGGAGAGACACAATGATTTGGAAAAAATATATATTTACGCTGGAATGTGCTGTGCGTAGAGATAATTATCCTGAGGTAGCTATGCCTCTGCCACTCAGCTTTGCAACTTAGGTGTGCCCTGGGAGAATGATAATGTGCAATAAGATGCAATACGCTTTAATCAGGACAGATCTATGGAGATGACACTAATGGTGTGTAAATTCAGACAGGAAGAACTAGCAGGTCATTCTCTGATGTGATGTAAGGAGATTGGAGACATGTTATCTTCTTCACCAGAAATTTGTCTGAGCTATACACTGTGTCCTCTTATAGTATCTTTAGGGTTAAAATGAAGTCATGAGGGTTTCCTATGTATATTTCTGTAGCACTGGGAATGGGAAATGTTTTCTACACTCAGGTCTGTGTTTTATGAATAGGCAAATACCTTTGGTTAGCGCCCAAACAGAAATATAAGAATAAGGATATTTCAAAGTCACCTTGGGATATGTGTTCCTGTCCCCATCTCTGTATGATGGAATGGTAGACACCTTTCCATTTTGACAACTAAGTAGAGATTGTGGGGCAGAATTTTGGCGTTGTTCTTTATACTTAATTGTGTTTTTTCCTGTGTTAGTACTTGACTGTGTCTTTTTTTCTTGAGGAATTTTGTTTCCTCATTCCTTGTTAGAACCCAATTATCTTTTTCATTCGCCGATGGGGTGGCAATCTATATGAGAGAGAAAAAAGATAATAAATGCATTATTATCTGAAGAACTGGCAGACTGTGGAGACACAAGCATGGACATGTGTTGAGCTTCTGAAAGAGAATTGTGGCTTGGGGGATTTCTCAATGGCAAGTTGCTTCAGTTTTCTTCCTTTTGTTATCATTGTTCAAGGAGATGTGAGGCTCAAAGTGTTAATGGTTGTAAAGTACTTTTGAAATTGAAAGAAATGTCTAAGTGCTGCTGCTGTTATTTTTTTATAGTGGCAACTCCAGACTGAAGGGAATAAATTCTTCTCTTGCTATGCTGTAGCTGGTAAATAAAATAAAATGCAGACTTGTCACCTTTCTGAGTGCTGGATTAGAGGTTAGTCATCCTCTGCCCTCAGGTTTCCACAGCAGTTTTTTTATTGTCTTGCTTCAGAAGTGAAGGACTTTACAAAGCAGAATACTTCAATAGGCTACCAAAAATAGATGTGTGCAGGTGGCAGTGTATTTGGGTTATGAACTATTTGTGGAAAATGAAATAGTCCTTCCCTAATAACCAATTTGTGCAGCATCTGGGGGGAAAAGGGGGAAGAGTATGGATACCTTCTAATTATTTTACCATTCTCCAAATAATGTTTTGGCAAGATACCAAAGGAATTAATAAACAATAAAACGTGAAAGTAACAGTGAAAAGTGTTTGATTCAGAAGTAGATAAGTACTTGTCTGCCACCATACTAATTGATGTGTGCTCTCCAACCATGGGGGGATTCTATGGACAGGAGAGCCTACATGGATGAAAAGCTGTGGGGGTGGCCCTGGCAGGGAGATGAAGGGCTCACCTTTCACAATAGGCTGTGTAACACTAACAAAAAAATGACTCCTGTTGAAAGAGCAGCAGGCATGGGTCTGGAAAGGAACTCAAAAATGATATCTGGGAATGTGGCTGATGGGCAGCACAGTGGAGATGAAAGGCCCTTCAATCTCACTCTCTTGGGAAGAGTCACAGAAAGCAGAAGATGGCCTAGGGAGGAGAGCTCCAGGCCAAGGCAGGAACTGGCTGCCCTCTAGTTTTGTGCAGTCATGAGCAGAGCCTAGGTTCTCCAGTGTAAATGTCTTGTGTTGGTTGCTGGTCAAACTCTAGAGTGCTGAAGGTCCTTGGCACCAGGACTGGAGATGGTTGGTCAAGGTGGAGATTAGATTTCAGGGATGTAGTTGATGTGGCAGATGTACTCTTCCCCTCTCATGGACAGAGGACATGTATTCCAGCTGATGGGCAAACCCCTGGACAGTAAGTGGTCAGACAGTGGTCTGGGCTGTGGAACAGACGTAAAACAATGTTTGAATATTTGCAGCGGCACAAACATTGAATCGTGGCTCATCTGATTTTGTGTGAGTTCACAGGGCTCTTAGAGAAGCGGGTCCTATTGTCCTTGCAGCTAGGAAGTGGAGACTTCATGGGGCTGGAAGGGAGGCCCACTGGATGCAGCCAAGAACAAAACATGTACCAAACTGCAGCAGAAGAAGAGATGATGGCTGCAATACCTTTGTGCTGCTTTTATCCTATTCAGCTCCTCTCTGGGAGGATAATCTCTTGTTTTTCCTCACTCAGAAGAGGGATCTTTTTCAGTCCATCACTATCAGTGAGTGTTACCAAGTCTTCCAATGAGTTTGACATGTACAGATTTTATAGCAGTTACTCTCAGGGTGCTACAGGGGCCAGCTGCTCCCAAAGGGATGAGGACCCAAGGGGACTTCCCAGGGCAGTGGAGCAGAACCGCACCCAACCAGGGCCTGTCCCACCATCCCAGCCAGGAGCAGGGCAACCAGGACAGCCACAGATCTGGGTATTGGGCACCCTCTTGGGAACAGGGATGGGATGGGAAATGGGCCCACAGGTGGGTCCAGCTCAGTAGGGCCCATGGCTGGGCAAGGCAGGGCTGTGAGAAGCTGGAGGCTAGCCTTGCTGTGTTGTTGCTGGGGCAGGATCTGATGGTCCCAGAGATACTGGGCAATGGCCAGGGTGAGGAGAGCCCTGGGGGATTTGCAGGGACAGTCAGGGCTGGTGGTGCCCTCAAGGCCTAACAGTAACTGTGGATGGCCTCCGAAGAGCTGGAAAGATTTCAGCAGCTGATTTGCATGTGACTAGAATATGGCATATAAGAAATAACAGGCTCTTAGTTAATGATGACCCTTGAGGGGATTCTGTGGATAACAGATGATGTGGGCTTCCCTCCAGTAAGCAAGTGCAAATCTTTTGACAGGAGCTGCTTTTGCTGAACCCAGTAATTCATCACTGATGAATTTGCTATGGGAAATAAACACTGTGGCTAAGTAGGACTCAGTAAATAGGATCAATAGTGCTCAGACTACTGTATGCCGTAAACTACATTTTAGTGGGAAGCCTTCCTGGGAACACCTTTTTCTGGAGTTAAGCCAATTTACTGCTCAGGTACAGGAAGGTAATTATTTTCCTAATCGACTTCGGCAGTACAGCAGATGCATAATGAAAAATCGTTAATAAAATGATAAAATACATCATTAAGGATAATGTTGGTAGTCCTGAATATTTTTTGGAAAGGAAAATAAACCTAAACCTAACTTTAGTAAGATAGACCTGGAAAAGAAGAATCAGTAGACGGGGGGGTGAGGAAAGAAGAGCAAAAAATGGCAACCCAGATGAAGTGCCAGAGATAAGATCCATGTGAAGAGGCAGGACACATACAGAGAAGATAAAAAAGGAGCCTATAAAGGATAAACCAGTGAGGTTTTGATTTTTCCTTAGGCTTCCTGCATGAAGTGTCTGAACTGCTCTGAGGCATGGATGCATACATACACCTTTTGGTCACGATTTAGAACCTCACCTATCTTCTTTGATTTAAGCAAGGTGTTATAGAAAAAGGCTCTTGGCAGATGGTTGAATGTGTTCTTCACAGGTAACAATTCAGGTGCATCAGGTTATACTCTTGGAAATGTTTTGTTAACTTGCCAGAAAAAAAAAAAAAAGTTGTTGAAGAGAGGCATACCAGGAGATAACCCTTTCTCATTAAAACTTAGATATAGATCACAGTGCCCTTGAAGTTCTTCTCATTGCCTTCAGCCTCCATCTTCAGCAACTATGCAGAAAAATATCAGCTCAGCAGTGCAAACCACAGTACAAAGAAAAGCCTTCCTGTAGGAAATCTAAGGATTCCTCAGTCCTTTATGACGCAAGATGACTGAAACATCACAGACCCCATTTTTGGAAGCCCCGTTACAAGCTGAAAAAACATATGCACGCACACCAGTCTAAAGAAAGGAGGATGACAATCCTTCTTTCTTTTTCTTTTTTTCTTTTTCCTTTTTTTAAATGCTTGTGTATGAACTAAAGTCAGGTAGGATAAAAGTCAGCACTTTGGGGAAAACCTTAAGCAGTAGCATGTAAGAACTTCCATGCTGAATCAGACCATGCTTCATCTTGTTAGAACATCTTATCTTTGGGAATAGCGACATTGCCTCCGTGGGCAGGTAATTAATGTAAAGTAACCTGTGCATAGGCAAAATTTCTTCCTAATCTTATTATTAGATTAGGTTAGGATTTTCTGTGCTGTTTGAAAAGCTGCACTCCTAAATAATTAGATTTTAAAAGTCATAGGTTCTGAAAGTGCGGTTACAAATATAGTGGGTGGTGTTTTTTCCAAGCCTTTGTCTTTTTATGTAATTCGTTGTGACTGACCCCCCCCATTAAATTCTGCAGAATGCTCTTGTAATCTGACAGGGCAAGCATCACCTTTTTCTAGCTTCACTTGACGTATTTATTTTCTGCTTGAGTTTCTGTTGCTCATACCTGCTTAAAACACTTCTGCTGCTTAGGAGAGCAGAAACAACAGGAGAGAAAATGGTCAGCACTCTGCTTCACATGTTACTAGTTAAAATCATTGCAAAGAACACATTTCATGCATCCTTTTGGCTAAAATGCTTTTAGTATGTATTGTCATCGCTGCTGAAGGCCTCTTCCACTGTTGTGGTAGATTCGCAAAGTCTTACTCTCAGCCCTAGCCACAGCAGCTGGCTGAGTGACTCGGGCATCTCTTTACATCTGACATCCTCCTCACCCTCTCCTTGCTATAGCTCTCCTTACCCAAATGTGGAAAAACAGGTTGCATACATATCTATTTTTGGGGTAATTCCGTACTTCTCTTCTGGAATCTGGAGCTCATCACAATCTAGATTCCTAACATTGTCTGAAATGTTCACTGGCATAGCTATACACTTCCAACTGTAAAGTTTATCATTTTCTTGAATAAAAAGCAAATGTTTAATAGTAAATACTTCCCTATGTTCAAAACCTGTAGGTAAATTGTGACTCTTTGGTTGTTCATGGGAGTTTAACATACCAGATGTTGAACTGGGAAGGGGTGATCAGAAGCTATGGATCTTCTGTTGGCTCTGACACTGGTTTGTTAACAAACCCTTTCAATAAATCACTTATTTCATCTGTGTCACTGTTTTCCTTCTCATGTCCACCTTGTCTATTCAGCTGCTTTCGGGCAGGGACCAGCTGCTTATTTTGTTCCTGTAAAGCTCCAACACAGGGGGCTTCAGTTTCATCTGGGATCCCTGGCTGCTACTCGTAATATTAGTTTTCAGCAGTCCAGCTCACCAATTTTTGCTTTGCAGAAGTGGAGCTGGTGTCCAGGCCAGCTTCAGCAACAATGAAAATTTAACTTCAAGTTTAACAGAACTAAATTTAATGTTTTAAGAAAGGAAAATCCATTTTTTATCACTCTTGAATTTCTCTTATAATTCCTGTTAATGCATTTTTCTATGAGCTCCTGAAGCTGTCCATTTGGCTACTCATTCACTGGAAATCTGCCTTCTCATACCTATTCCAGATCACCAGTAGTCTCTTTAAGGAGTGAGAGAGGAAGAGCAGAAGCAGCTGTGTGTAATAATAACATTGCAGGTGAACATACTGATAACCTTTGCACAATACAGAAATGAAAACCAGGCTGTGACTGCTTCTGTGTCAACTATTGAAAGAAGCAGTAAAACAGATGTCATTGTGACTAGTCTGTGAATGTTCCCAGCCAGACATTAGTGGATTTAGTTCTGATTCTTTAATTGCATTGCAAGGGTCCCTGATAAAATCATCATATTCTCCACACTTATTCCCAGCTGCTTTGCAGGGAATCTCAAAGGCTTTCTAGCTTTGCTCAAGAAAGAGGGGAAAATAGGCCAGGGTGTTCTTCCTTCTCCTCCAGTTGTGAAGCCAGCCCTTAGTCTGAACAAAGTATCACCTTCACAACATCTCTTTGCTTGTCCTGGACATCACGGCTGACTTTCCACAGCAAAAGTTAAGAAGGTGAAAGTAATAGTTTCCATTATTGTTATTGCAAAAAAGAAGGTATTACTTAATAGGTTTAAAATAAAAAATAACAAGAGAATGTAGGAACAAGTCAGACAAGGTTTTTCTGCAGTGAAATACTAAAGAATCTTATCAATAAAACTGGAATTAGTCAGTTACATTAAGATGTCCCCTTTCTCTATTAAACAGTATGCAGAATGATTAGGAGCCTTAGCTTTGCATCAGAAGGCACTAAATGTAGTTTTTCCTGTTTCATGCCTGGAGGATATGTATAAGGGAAGTTGTGACAGCGAAAACCTGATTTTTACCTTCATAGAGTATTATCTTATTATAGAGAACAGGCTTAACTTTGTCTTTAAATGGTAACGATTAGATATTGAAGTACTTTTATTGATGAATTCCCATTTGGTGCAGTACCTCCTCATTCATATTGTCATAAAAACAATGAAAATCACCATCTGTAGGACACAGGGAATATGGCATATTAAATATCTTTTATGGTATCAGGGTTCTAAGTGTTGCCAGGAGCCATGAAACCTTATAAAGAAATACCTCTGACCCTGATGGCAGAGGCTTTTTATTACCGAAACACTGAGGTAGTGTCCTGCTGTGTGTGAAACCTCATCACAAAAGGAGCTGAGTGTTTTTAAGCAAACCATTATTTCTAACAAAAGATGCTTTTCTCTCTTAGCCAATTGTTGAGCAAAAGCAACAGACACTTACTGTTAAACAAGCTTTAGAGTTTTCCATTCCCAGGAAAATAGCATGAAGCTGGCATAATCAATCGCTATTTGACAGAGTGATAGAAATGCACATGCTACGCTGTAGCTAAAAATCTGTCAGGAAACAGCCAGAACAGCAAATGATGGAGCACATTCCAGCAACAGCATGGACACTGTGTTGCACAGAGTGTAATCTTTACCCCTTCTTAACTCATGGTTGAACAAAATGCAGTTAATCCGAATCTTTACTTCTGGGTGAAATGTCATGTTTCATTCAGGAAAAAGGCTAATTGTTCTCCACTTGTTTTAGTCTGTGACCTTTTCTCATTTTCTAGTTTGCTCGGGTGGGGTTGGAGAGGGCACAGGAAAAAATTCTGTAGACTGCTAAAACACAGAAAAGATTAGTAAGAGAAGCATGACACTTGACTGTAAGATTCTTGATTCAAATTGCTGTTATATTAGCATATCTTTGCCAAATTATCACCAAAGTATATTAGATGAGCCCTACTGTAATTCCTTCCAGATCCACCATTGCTATAAGGAAAACTTTCTTCAATAATGCAATACCACTTTAAAACAGTATCTCTGTCTAGATGCTGTGATCTGTCTTCATTTTTCCATGATCTTTGTGAAGCTGGTTTACCTTTTAACTATCTTTTAAATTCACCCATGTTAAATTCAGATATAACAAAAAGGGTTGCAAACAGCTTCCTTCCTTTCTTACATCCTCCATCCCTTGTCACCATATAGAAGGCAATATAGTTGTAACTATGACCAATGCCTATTTGCAGTGCTGTCAGATGCCATGACAGCATCTTACATGTTGGGTAGGTCTTACATCACCAGTTCATTGGCCAGTGAAAGACCACACTGGTTACTTGTATTGAGCCAGAAAATCCATATAGGGTTAAAGAGAGGCAAAATAGTGATACTGTAGGGACAGAGAGACACAGCCTCTCCTAGCTACTTATCTGGTAACGTGAAGATTCATGAAACATGTGCAGTATGGTAGAAGTGGGACTTGCAGTTGGGCACTTAACATTGCCTCATTGTGAAATGCATCTCTCTGATATTTAATTAGAATGAAATGAAAGTATCTGCAGATACTTTGAATTTGACTATAGTTACAGATGCTATGTAAGGAGCTACAGGCTCCTTTCTGTAATGAACTCCCTTGATTTAAGCAGTGCTAAGTTTGAACGTGGCCGCAAGTTCTGCAAGTTGTGTGAAGTTCTTGGCTGACTGCTTACCCTGATCTCTGCTGAGCTATGTCATTCTTCACAAATAAACAGGCAAGTAAAGCCTTCAGGCCAGAAGCGCACAGACAGGTATTGAAATCAGTGGATTTAAAGACCTAATAGGTGGAAGCACAATTGCCATAAGCTCCACATTTCAGTCCACCTACAGTTGCAGCTGGATCGCATTTCTACAAGACCAGAGTTCTCTGGCACCACTGGTGGCCCCTATCACTGTAGCCACACGAAATCCCCTGACTTTGCTGGGGAGGATGAGGGAGAATTCAGTTTTCCTTGGTTGAGTTTTATGCAGTCACACATGTGTTTATTTAGAAGTAGGATCATTTTTATTGTCTTATCTGTTGATTGACTTGATGTCACTAAGCGGGGCTGGCTTTGTGAGATTGCACAATAGGGATGCGTACACTGGAGAAGGGTAAAAGTATAACCCATGGCAAAATGGCTTGGGAACACCTTAGCAAGTTGAGAAGGCAAAGGTGAAGCTATTTTTAGTATCTCAGAATATTCAACCTTTGTAACTTGCTTTTATTATCTTCCTTTTAAAATAATTTTCTTCAAGAGGGGAATCTTTCTAAGCAAAAAAAAAAAATATCTTTGTCTTTTTTCCATTCTTTTGCTTGTTGTTTCTTCCCAGAGATGTCAGATAGCTCAGCAAGTGGCATTGAAGATAACACCGTCTTGCCTAGTTAGTGACATCAGTTTATATGCCAGTTATTGCTTGGGATAACTCTTGTCTCCTGGGAGCTGCTGGGCAATACTCAGGCTCCTTAGCGCCATGGCAAGGCATGAGTGACTGTGATACAGCAGTGGCAGGCAGCAACAGAGGATATCATTAGTGTGCACCTTCTCCTCTGTCACGTTACTCAGTACCCCAGTCCTGCTGACAGCAATGGTGTCAGCTTTACAGCTATTTGGTGCCACAAAGCTGTGCTATGGGACCTCAGAGTGATTAAGGCTTGAAGCCAAGAGAATCCAGTGTAAGGGTTCAGATATTGCCGCACATCACTAGATTGCCTAGTTGATTTCTATAACCATTGGGATCCAAAGCTATAGCTATAGCCACAGTCTTTTTTTTTTTTTTTTATAATTCCCATGTTATTTTCATTTTCTCTCATATATTTAGTAACTCTGAGTTCTCTAAAGGCAACTACGTGCTGGTAGAAGCTCTTGGGAACTGCTGTTTAAAATTCTTCTGCCAAAATTATCAGAGTTTTAGGATAATTTCCTGGACTGGGAGACCAGCTCCTCTCTGAATACTATCAAAGCTGCCAATGTGTATCTATTGTGCCTATCTATGACACACATAAGGACCACATACAAAACTAAGAATAGCATCACTGCTGACAAGAAAGAAACACCCAGTCTCTGTGCCACCTACTCATTATGACTATTGTACACACATATTCATAACTCTAAATCTCAGGAAAATAAATCTTACTTTTTTGTGGTAGTAACTTCATTAAGAATAAATTAATGGGAGGAAAAGGAAAACTGGAGTTGATCCTATATTAGCACAGAACGGAGATGAGTTTTAGGGCAGCATATGTGACTTCTGATCCTGGAAACATTCCGAGACAATCCAGTTTTGAGGAGATGGATGATTTGAATCTCAGCATCTTTCACATACCTAAGTTCTAAAACAGAAGAGTTCCACCTCACTAGTCAGTGTGGAGATGAAGTATTTTATCTCTAATGCAAGTAATCCAGGCCTTTTGTGAGCAACAATGTCAGTGAAGTTCCTAAGCAAACTCTGGTACAAGCCTGGGAGAAAAGTCGGGTGTAAATGTTAGGCGAGCAGACCAGTGCTTGCAAAACCAACAAACACCAACTTATATCAGTTTAAATGCTTTTAAAGCAGGGGAAGAAAGAAAGAAAAGGGAAAAAAAAAAGAAACCATTTTCCTGATGTGTTTTTGAAGTTTCTGTTTTTCCCCCTTTACAACCACTGGTGGCTGCTTGGCGTAAATCAATTAAGATTTATTGTGGTCCCAGGCTGTGCAATTTAGTCATATGGGCAATGGAACAGTACAAGGCAATCTCTCAAATTATTAAGAAAGTATCTCAAAATTAGTACAAGAATGAGCTTTGTATTGTCCTCTTTCATAACCTTAAGACGTGTTGGCCGTGTAATGCTCTGCAGGTATGTAAGGCGTTCATTTGATCAGCAGTTGCACCCATATAGCTTTGGACTTAGCACTTGATCCTTTGGGAGTGCATTTTGACTTGGGGGTGTGCGCTGACTTGTCTCAGTGTACTAAGGTCTTTGCTGATCTATACAGCTATCAGAAACAAGCATGACAGTTGTAACACGACAATTTAAAAACACAGAACAACCCTTCTCTGGTCTGGTTGCAACTGAAGACCTCAAATCTGTAGCCTCTGATTATCCTGGCTTACACTTACACTTCTGTGTCCTGTTAGACAACTGTGCTGATTCACTCATGTTTGTCAGTTTGCAACCGTCTCATTGAGGCCTACATGAAAAGATATTAAACTGCTCCTGGTGGTGATAAGTTCTGGTCTTTCTAAAGTTGTAGCAGTGTTTGCATCCTCCACTTGTGGTAACTGCAATGTGTACGGGACACGGGTGCAAAGTGTATCATAAAGAGCTTTCACTGTCAGAATTAAAAGCGCTGATGGAGTGATGCTAATTCTCACTACTTTAAAATAATCGGTTTAATTTAAAGATCTACTGGTTTATGTGAGCTTCTTAGCAAGAGCAGGACTTGCACTGTAATGATACTGGCTGCTGGCAATCAGGAATACCATCCTTCTCCTGTCTGCTTCCTGAACAAGCCTTGGTCGACTGAAGATATTCTGATGCCACCCACAGGAGGACGCAGGTACTTTGAGCAGTTCTGTCCTAATTTACAGCAGCTCTCTGTCCTGTTAAGGATACTTGAGCAATACTAGCAGGTAATAACAGCAAGCAGAGGAAATGTCAAGGCATGTAGCTGCGTGGGCACATAACTACAGGGTGACATTCAAGGCCCTTATTGTATCTATGACTCAGAATGGGAAGTATGATTTGAGTGCTGTAGCGCAAGACAGAGATCAGAAATCTCATACTTAATATTCATCCAGACTCAGCTAAGCACAGATGGAGGTTGGATCCTGCTCCTTCCTCTCACAGTCCCCTACTGTAGGTTACCCAAGTGGTAGGCTCCAATCTACAGCTAGACCACAAAGGCATTTTGTGAAAATCTTGCCAAAGGCACAGATGTGTGAGGTCTCCCATATTCCTGCAGGGCATCCTGGGTTTCTCGCTGTTTTCTAGAGAGCCAAGCTGAACATCCGACACCCTGGTGTGCAGAGAGGCTGTGTCCTGTCAACAGGAAGCAGATCCAGTGTGCAGTCACCATTCTCAGCCATGACACAGCATGCAGAGTCTGGAAACCAAGCAGCCTTGCCCAAGAGTTATTCTGAGATAGCACAAACCTGCCATGTACTGATACACATATTTCCCCTGGAGGCTTCACCAATGTATTTCAGTGCAATATGGTTCAGCTGTTATTAAGCTAAAAGATTTGTGAGATCCAAGTAAAACTAAGGGAAACCTTGGCATTCTGGGGAACTTGTTTAGTTCTGTGGTTAGGCTTTTATCCACTGGGTGCATAAGGAAATTTTTAATTTTTTTAATTTTACTTTTAGAAAAATAGTAACAAAGAAGAGGTAAGCAGAAAAGACAGGAGAAATAATCCTATTTATGACCATATATTATATTTAGATAAGCTTTGTGTAAATCTCACCGTACTATAAAAGTAAATTGTTTATTTCTGTGGATGCATAAATAGAATGATGGATCTTTGCTTTTAATGCTGTGAACAAATTACTGATCAGCAATATTTTTGCATAATATGCTCAGTAAAATGCTGGTTTTTATTTACATTTTATTTGCACTGTGAAAAAAAATCAGGTTTACAGTGTATATTCTAACATGTGCAGCAGTATGACTTTAGTCTCTAATTAGTCAGGATTTTCTGGCAGAAGATTTCAGCTACACTCAAAGTAGTTGTTGTTGTTTTTATTTTTAATTTGGAAGATTGTGATGAGTGATCCTGGTTTGGACTAGTGTTTTGCTAATTGACGGGGCTGGCAAAAAGGACACAGACACCAACTTAACACCAGAAACAAACTTTTTGTACTCTAGTTTAAAACCAGGGGGCTGAGGGGGGGGAGAAGAATAAGCAAGGTACAGAGTTAAACAGGGTAATGCACCTCATCATTTCTACATAAGAGAAAGCATAGGGATTAAGAAAGATTCATCACCAATTGCCCAGATACCTTATCATCATCCAGATCCATGTATCAGCTTGGAGCCCTGTCACAGTGAAGTATTGGGGAACTTTTCCCAGCAATTGGGAAGTCCTATGCAGTGTGTCCACTTGTAGGTGAGGTCTCCATCTTTGCTGTGAGAGGGTCTTGGGTCTATACAGTCTAACAAACAAATTATGCAGACAGAAATGCACAGTAACATCTGATGAGTAAGTTTCACTTCACATGGGCACATCCTGGGTGCAGCCAGGATTCAAGATATGTCCAAGAAGCTACTGTTTGGATATACAGCACCTGGCTTTGGATTGTAGGAGAAAAAGTCTGATGGCCTTATTTCATGCTGATGTTATACAGGTTGGGGGAAGAATCTCACGGTCGCATTTCATGCTACTTGGTTGGGAAGTTCACTCAAAAGTCAACTCTGATTTTAGGGCTTATAGTTTGCACCTTTATATATCAGCTAGCTAATGTGTTTGATTGCCTGCTCTCTGTTTTCCACCTGAGTGCTCAGGGGCAGCAGTCCAGGATTTGCCAGTTCAGCAATCACTGTAACATCAAGTTCATGGCATCAGACTGATACATCTGTTTTTCACTCTGTTCCTTTCCTGGGAAAGTTGCGTCACTGGAGAAACTTTTATTTTGAAATATTTTCTGTATATACCTTTATGACTATTTGAGGGACAACAGAATGCAACTGCAGCATGTATCTCTCTGTGCCTATGCTCCAGGAGCTCTATCCTTGTCAAATTGGTGTGCCATGCTCAGAGAAGTTTATGAATTTACCTTCATCAGATTCTTGTGAGATAGGGAGGGGAAATTAGATTATATAGATGGGGAGCTATGGGGACAAAGATGCTGTATACCACAAGCATTTAGGGCACGTGTTTAACTGACAAGTGCAAATCCAGTTCTCTGTGTAATCTGAGGATTTCTGGGAAGCCAGCCAGACTTTTCACAAGAACACTCTTCGGCATTGCCGCAGCAGCTCTGTAGATCAAGAACTGAGTGGCTGCCGTGGGTGGGCAAAGTCAAACATTTGAATCCCGATATCCCAAGTCCTTATGCTGTGTCTTAACTGGAAAAACTTTTTTCTGCTTATTTGGGGCCATCCTACCTCTTCTCCCCATGAGGACATCTTTGGAGGCATTGCAGAATGAGCGAGAGCCCTGATGCCAGAAGGAGCTGTGGGCCCTCAGCAGTCACCCAAGGCTGCTCCCTCCTGCTGCTTCCCCAGCCCAGGGCCCTGATGCACTTGCATCCTTTGCCAGAACGTGGATGTTACAGCCCGAATTTAACCAGATGCTTAACTGGAGCCAGTGGGCTCACTGGACATACTGGTTGGACCCAGTTAACCCCGTGCTCGCGGCTACTCAGCAGCGCAGGCAGAGCGGGATTCCTCCCTAGAGAACAGTTCAGTGCTCCCGGCTGGGAGGGCAGAGACGTGCGCAAGGAAGACCCAGGGCGTCTGCAGCACCACCCCGCCCTCGCCCCTGCTGCGGCTGCGGGAGGTGGGAGTGGGGGAGCGGGGCTGGGCGCCCATCCCGCTCCCACAGCCGCCCTCCGCCGGCGAGAGGGG
>NW_010325206.1:27975-44250 GCF_000700745.2 Antrostomus carolinensis | reverse complement strand
GGTGCGAGCGCCCGGCACATGCGTGGAAGCGAGCGGCGCCCGAGCCCCTCCGCACCCTCCGCTGCAAACAACAACGATCCCGAGCAGCCCTTACCTGGAACATCGGAGCCGACAGTGTCCCTCTCTTTTTTTTTTTTTTCCCCCCCTTTTTTCCCCCTTTCTCTCCTTTCCCCCCCAACTCACACTTCCGATATTTCTCTCTCCCGGCAGCGGTCTGCTCTCCTCGCTACACCAGAGAGAAATGCAATAGCTTGGCTAAGGTAGACAGAGCAAAATACAGAGAATAGTTGCTCCAGGGCTTTGAAACCCCTCAAGGCAAGGATCAGGATACAATTAGCTCATGTCTCTACCTCCAGTCGGAATCAATCTCCGAAATAAAAGTTAAATTAAATTAACTGATCACACGGGCATAAAATTGATCTCCTTCGAAACGTGCATATAGATAGATAGATATATATATCGCGCGTATTTTTTTTTTCCGATTTTTTTTTGTGGAAAAACAGTCTCATTCCAGCTTCCAACTTGCTTTTTACTCTCCTCTTGCACAGAAAAGCTGATTTTAATCGTTGTGATTAGTTTTGATGTAACGTTTCCGCGGGCGATTTCTGCAAATGGATGGAGTGTTTCTTTGCCAGAAGAGGGAAAAGCAGCAGATGATGATAATTATAAGGATTGTTGTTTCTTTCTTTCTTTCTTTCTGTCTCCCTCTTTCTTTTTATTTGTATTTAAATCTGTCTCTTCACTTTCCCGAGCTGACCTGACATTGCCATTGCACTAAGGTCGCACAACTTGTTGATTAGGATCACCTCCCGTTTTGATCGAGGGATATGTGATAATTTGGCAGTGGAGCAACACATTTTCTGTTCCCTTGGCTATATAACTTCCCAAATGACGTGTATAAAAATAAGCACATGGAGTCTGCTTTGCCCCAATCAAGTCTGAATCAATGCCTGGGGGTGATACACAAACTCATTTCAAATGTTCAACCATGCAGAATTGCAAAAAGATTGAAGGAGTTGCACTGCATTTTTTATTTTTTATTTTTTTTTTAAGCAACAAAATTAAAAGAAAACAAATCCATGTAAGCAAATGCAGGAATTTACCACTTAGGTTCATGTAACATCGCTCGCAAATGCTACTAACTTTCCTTCTCCAATTACCCAAGTGGAACGGAGCCTTGCCTTTTTCCTTTCCTTCAGCCGGGAGTTTGCAGCTCCCTTCTCCTGAAGAAAACCAAACCGGGGATAACCAAGTAATTTCCCTTGTTCTACCATTCTCCACCTCCCACTCCACTCTCTATTGCTTTGTGCAAAGCTCCTGTGTATAGCAGCTGTATTAATTCGTTGCTGTTGTTGTTAGAGAGGGCTATTTTGTCATAAAGCCGTGGGTCACCTCCCGTTGGTATCACATCCTCGCAGTGTACTTTTGTGAAACGGTATGTTTCTAAGCACTTCACAGTCCATTAATTCAGAGACTTTGCTGACATTTCTTATGAAAAAGACCAGGCTGTGAGGCCAAAACTGCCCAATAAAGGCGCTGAATAGAACCAGACGTGTCCAGCTAATACCTACAATGAGCTTTTTATTGTACGTTTTTAATATTTTAAAGAAAGCAATGCAAAATATAACAATCGCTTTTTTTTTTTTTTTTCTTCTCCCGAGGCAGTTGCTGCAGCCTAAGGAATGACTAATTCTCTTGCTTAAAAATACATCCAACCCAATACATTATTTTTGTCCTTCCTTTTCTCTTTAGATGATAAACATGATAACGTGGTAGGACTTCTCACGTAGGAATCACACCATTTGCTTTGTCATTGAGATATAACGAGCACAAATATGTTAGGTTGATTAACCAGGAATGACTGATAGAAATTAAAAGGAAAAACTTTAAGTAACCACACACTTACATGCCCCAAGAAACACTCAACATGGCTTCATCTTCAAATTTTATTTTTAATATTATTCCAAAAACTAGTAGGACACAAGATGAAAAACTCCACCCAAACTTCCCTAGCTTGGTTTTGTGTGGACCAGGGTCATTGCAAACCTTTCTACTCTTATGCAGCTTTAGCAACAGAGTAATTTTTAAGTACTTAACGCTGGTTTGATAACTTAAAGATTCTCATGATTTGTCAAATAAGACAGAGTAAAAAAAATTTTTGAAGTTTTCCATCCAGTTGAAATGAGCCGTTTACAAGTTCAGGAGACCTGTGTCTTGACCTAACTTTATTTCTGTTTTACAGTGTGTCATGGCAAAAAATTTTATGTCTCTTTTTATGTGACTTTTTCAAATGCTTCACTGCTCTTCTCTTTCTAATAAATAAATAAAGCAATGCCAGCAGCCTGGCACTCATTAGCGACCTGCATAATACAGAGAAAAAAAATCAGTAAAGGAACAAATTTTAATTTCAAGCTTGCAAATGGCTATTGTGGAGAAAGGTGAAGAAAAATAGCAACATAGCATCCTTTGAAAATGTGAAGAATGTCCTTGTGCTGTTATTTTACCCGCGGCAGGAGTTTATCAAATGATGTCAGCACTAGATAAGAAAAGGTGTATTTTCTTAAGAAGTAAGAAAATGTGTTTATTACCTCAAGAAGGGTCATTTGGTAAAACTTTCATTTCCGAGTCAGGAAATCAAGGGCTTGAGTCTCACTTCACTTTCATAGGACAGGACAAATGTTCACTGGGGGTAACTGCAAACCATTTTGGGTAGATATTGTTGCATTCATTTGTCCACTGTCATGTCATGATGGGACTGCAGCCTGGTCCTTCCCTTTACATGGCAGGCAAAAGATATAAACCTACTTGAATAAAGTGGAGGTATTCTGGAAGATGTCTACGTTAACTGCTACACTGAAGAACTAGCTACATCTCTTTTCACATGTAAATTAAACATTTCCATAGTACTTCCCCAGGAGAGGAGAGGAAAGACCTTGGCTTTGCTTAGTCTTCCTTCTCACAGCTTTCAGTATCCCCAGCCTTTGCTGCCTTAACTCAGGCCTGAATTTACTGCTGGTGTGGCTGTACTCTGATCTAGGGATGTATTTTTGACATTGGTAAGGTTCACGAGATATCAATATAGCCCATAAGGGCTGTCACAAATATCTAAATAAGTTAGCAAGGTTTGCCTTTATTAACTGCTTGGTAGTAATTTGCATACAAAGGAGAACACATTAAACCAAATTGTGTTCTGTTTTACTTGGAGTTATCTTTTTTTAAACAGGTTTACATAAAAATACATTGTGTTTGTGGATTATGAATATTTTACTGATGCTGAATAGCAACCTTAATGAGCTCAAACTGAGCTCAATATTTGATTTTTGAATTTTTTCCTCAAATCATCACCTGTTCATAATTGGCCTCTGGAAAACAGTAGTAGTTTTGCGGTGTCATTGTCAATGTTAACAGTTTGGAAAATTGCGGCTTTTGAAGATGGAGGTTTTCCAACGGCTGCAGATCATATGTGTCCACTTGCTAAAGGGCATTATTTCTGATTTAGCTGTAATCCTGTCTGGAAACAAGTACAGGGGCTCTTCTGAGGAAGGCCCTTGTGTCAGTCTGACCTTCTTTTGGAGTTTCCCTCCTGCAGTTCCATAGTCTTCATACATGTTGTAATCTTGTTTCAAAAATACTAAGAAGAGCAGCTCAGTGTGGAAATAAAAGCTAGCAACAGTTGCCTGAATTAGATATTTCCAGTGACTTTTTTTCTTTTTAGAAAAATAGAAAGGAATTTACATTTGAAGGGGGAGATTTGTGAACACAGTTTCTGCAGACGTATGTTCCCCAAGGAGTGTTAAAAATAATATATTTTTCTTTATTACCAGTAACATTTTGATGCCATATTTGAAGACTTTGTTATTTAATTGTGAAATGAATTGTACAATGCAAACCATACCAAATAGTCAAGTAGCCTAAGCAACAGCATCCCTTCTGCATTTCTGAGAAGAGCAGGGAATCAAGACACAGGTCTTCTACAGGAAGGTGGCTGAACTAATGCAGCAACAAATACTTCTACCTATATCTATGTAGCCCTTATGTACCACTTGCACTTATGCCACTTATGCCCTTTTGCAGCAAAACCAGAAGCTGAATAAAAGTATCTCCATATCCCACTACAATTCCCGGTTGTGAGAGTGTCTCTGTGTTAGGCAATGCAAATGCATGCAGAAACAGAAGCAGTGATGGGTTTCCATGTGGATCCCTTAGCTCTGCCCTCAGCTGCCCAGACATGACAGTTCTGCCCACCAGTCACTGTAAAGGAGGTGATGTCTCTCTCTGTATCACTGCACCAAAACCTCTTGAACTCTGACCTCACTCAGTTGTCTGCTTCAGAGAGTAAGACCAGAGCCTGTGGGCAGCTGTTTTAAGGATAAATAGCATCACTGGAGTAGGACATGAAGCTCATTTATGCAATTTTATCATTGGTACGGAAACTCACAGATTGAACTATGTTATTCTCCTGAAACGCCAATTTTTAGTGTACCAAAATGTCCTGGGAGTTTCTGAGTCCCTTGTGAAGATACGTGTAAGCTTACAGACTGTATGGGAAGTCAAGGTACCACAGAGTAGTTTCACAAAAAGCCTCTCTTCAGGTTTTTGGGGCTCTTCCTTGTGTGTCTTTCAGAAACCTTTGGTGCCCCTAAATCTGCCAGCAATGGGAGCTGGAGATGCTAAGACCTCCACCAAATCATGACAGTTGTGGAAAGGGAAAAATAAGAAGGGTTTAGAAGATTGACTTTGAGCATGCAGGGTTGAGAACATGAACCCTGATGTCATTGCTTCCTATGTGCATATGCATTTATAATGAACTTTGGGAAATTCTCTGCATTTCTCTGATATTCTCTGCTTCCCCTTTCCCTCCTCAGTTATTCCTTCCTCCGAGAAGCATCCCCTTGGCTTGCTCGGTGTTTGCAGAGGCTTTCTGAGGGGCACAACAGGATAGTACCACACTGGCTTTGCTTCCTGCCTTCAGGCAGTCATTGAACAGGAAAGCCTGTCTGTCTTTATTGCAAAATAGGTGGGAGAGGACCAATTCCACACAACCTGTGAGGGCAGAGAGCAAATCAGAGTTCACGTCTGCTCCTGCTACCTACTGCTTTGAGTGGATTTTCCCTATGCACATTCGAAACCTCTCCTCTCACTGCAAGCCAGATGTTTTATTCAGATTAGTCAGTACACTTTACAAAAAGATTAAAGCACCCTTATGGTCACTGTAAGCTTTTCTGGGCTGGGTCATGTGAAGCACCAGCAGGGCTGAACATGGAAGAAACTTCAGTTGGTCTCACCATTCAGATAAAGCGTGCAGAATTCAGGGCATAACTGATAATGTATCTCATGAGATTGTACAAATTGCTCTAAGATCATTCCAATTTAACTGCTCAACTCATTCTAATTAAAGACTACACTGAGGAAAAGAGGGTAAATGTGTGTGTGTGTATCTGCGTATGTTAGAGGGAGAGGGAAATTGGTGAGGAGGAAAATAAGCATTTTACTAACTTGGATTTGCTATTTTATATTACAGTACCCTATAACAAAAAGCATGGTTTCTAGGGTAGTATAATCTGCCTCATCCTCAGTTCATCTAGTCCAGAACCACTCAGCTTTGCTTCACGGTCCTATTGCCTGAGCCAAAACCGCTCACGAGAAGCCCTGTAATACAATGGAAGTACCTTCAGGGCACCATAGAAATTTATGTTACTGTATCTCTTTGCACATCCTTTGGGTGTCAGAATCATTCAGCTTTCCTACCCATAAAAATTATTCCCTGAGCACACCTGTATACACAGAGACAATGAGCAGAGGTATTTGGTGTTGTTAAATAACAAAACACACCAACAACCTTCCCTCCTGGACTTTTAACATTAAAACCACCGTTCTCAGAAGCAATACTCAATTGTACCATAAGTTTTCAAAGATAATATTGACACTGATGGTACCGTACTCTTTCAATATAGCTATATTTCTAAACGCACTCTTCCAGAAAGTGTGAAATACTAGCATAATATCATAATACATTGAGATATTTATTTGAAGTATGAATTTCTACCCAATAAACTATGCTATTCAACTGAGGAAATATTTCAGATGAATACAAAATACAGCTGCAAGAGAAACTCAGGCTGTGAAATCTGGATTTGTATCTGTGTATTGAATAGCCCAAAGTCTTGGGGTGTGTATATTACTCTGGGATTGTCAAGCAGCTGATCTGGATAAAGAAGGGGCAGATCATAGAATTTGAAGAGGGCTGTTATTAGATTCACCACTCGGAAACAGTCCGTTCCAAGGGCTTAGACCTACAAATACTGATTGTAAGGTGTGATCCACAGATTTTGGAACCAAATTAATTTTCTAGACTAATTTTCTAGACTCATTGTAGACCAAGTCTATCCTTTTCTAAAAGATATTTGAAGGAGATAATCACTACCCTTCTGTTAAAGAAACAGAAACCATCTGGAACACTTCCTTTCCAAATTGAAGTGTATTACAGTTTGTGTTATATTTCTGTGTGGCACTATGCTTTCAATGCTGTGCATGCACTTTGAAAAACTGATGTTGCCAGCATCTCCTTGCTCTTCATAGAAACAGGAATCTGTGGAAAGCGGTTGTACTTTTCTGTTTGGAATAATTTGGAGAAATACACTTTTAAATCAATGATTTTTTTCTCCTATCCACTTCCTGAAAAACAGCAGTTTTTCACCTCATACCAATTTTACATCATTGTCATTTCCCAAGTTTAAGAGCAACTACAGGAGCTGGGCTACTCTGGACATACTTGATGGATGAGTTTATGCAAAGGAGGAAAGATACATAAATGTAAGCTACTATGTGCTTTGTTCTTGGTTCAATATGAGGTGTATATATCACAGCTGCAGTTATAAGGGTAATTTTCATATTTTAGTAGTGTCTCAATACCTTGTTTCATACAAGGAACATTTGAACACTGAGCAGTAATAGACAGCAGCAGTTCTTTGGGTAGTGATAGCAGTCAGAAAGGGTATGAAACTTGCAGCCACATCACTATTCTTATTTGTTAATTTCCTGGTTGAAAACAGTGGCTTGTCAGAAGCTCATTAATATTTTAATCTATGCCCTGCTAGTCCTGTCACAGCTGCTAGGGGGACATGAAGAGACCTAGAAGTTTAAAGAAGATTTTAGTTGGCTGCCTGTGACAATAGACACAGTCATCTCCTAAGGCAGAGGCTGAAGATGTCTGCCAGGGAAAACGCACATCTGGCAAAACTCTCCCTCTCACGCCACAGTCACAGAAAATTGCCGTGCTAGTTCATGCAAAGGCAATACTCCCATACACACCTCCAGATAACTCTTCTCCATCCCAGCCAACATGAGACAGATGTTCAGAAAAGTCCTACCACCTTGTCAACCAGCTTCCTTCTAGCTACTTTGGGGTTTGTCATTGTTTTTCTTCCAGTCTTCAGTCTTCTTGTAAGCGACTGGACCATGGAGTGTACATGCTGAAGGGGAGCCCCTGGAAAAGAAAGTACATGATGATCACCAAATAAAAATCCAAAGACAGTTCAAGGAAGGTGGCATGAAGGAGACATGAGTACACATCAGGAAGCGAGCACTGCTGCCAAGGCCACATCTGTACTAGGAACACTTCCCTGACAGATATAATAGCAAACAGTGCTGGCAAAGAGTCAGTGGCTTGGTGTAGCTGGCATAGTTGCTGATGCAAAGAAAGAGACAGGCAAGGAAATTGCCTGTGTCAAGGCAATTGACTGCCGTCCTCTCTCTGCAACTACACTACCTGTGTACACAAATAGCTACTCCAAAGTGAAAAATGACTACTGCAGATGCACTCACACTGGCAAAACTGGCTTATCCCTCTGTGTCCTGCACTTCTCTTTCTCAGCAGAAAATGTAGAGTTTTGCTAATGCAGCAGCAGCAGCCACCTTTGCTCTCTCGACATCAGCCAACAGAGAAAAGCAGTTTCCAAAATGATCAGGAAAGGTCAAAAATACTGAGAAAATATTCCTTTGCCTTTACCTGGGGATTTATTGCCACTTATCAATGGCTTGGCCATGACATTGTCTCTCTTGATTTCTCTCTTAGTTTTAAAGAATGATGTTCTCAATTTGCCTTTTTAACTCAATGATTAGCTAAATCACCCACACTGATGCCTAGCACAGGAGCAATCCTCTCCCAGTTATTTCTCTGTGCTATCATATAGATAGACATGGAAACATACTGGTTGTGACTGTGCAGCAAATTCAAGCCAAACTTAAATCAAAGGAAAATCAATGAGGTCACAGAGAGAACCTTGCCAATGTTTATTACCTTATACTCATCCGAGATAAATTTAATTTGATCAGTTATCCCCAAATTCAGCATACACCAATGCTTTTTAATTCATCTCAAGCTTCTCACAATCCTCTTCAACTGCGTGGGATGATGAGTAACATCAGCACGTGCCACTCACTCACTGTTTATTTTCCTCTGCCAGCTCACTAGTACAAACACTTGTTGAGAGCAGTTTTGGTGTCCCCTTTGTGAATGCTCCATTTTTCCCTCCTTTCTCATCAGCAGCTGTGACCCAAAACCTGAAGGATGCCACGCACCCCTGGGGAGGTCCTGTGCTCCTTTGACAGCTGTGGCAGGGGAGTGGGTGCGTGCAGCCTTTTTCAGGAACAAGCTGAACTAAACCACATGTAGTGTGTGCTAAGGCTGGGTTCATTTTTCTTCTGGTATTTATTTTCTGTAGCATGCCTTAGAATTTATCGGTCATGACTTCCGAAGAAGCCGAGTGTCCCTGCTTCCCTGGGAGAATTGGGTCAATACTCTTTCAGCTACTTTACAAACATTGACTAACTAATCCATGCAATACCCCCCAAGATAAGAAAACGAGGCAGAGAGATTATATGACTTGCCCAAAGCCACAGAAGGAATAAGTGTCAGGCTTATTATGAACAGGGCATACAGATCAAAGGAAATACAATGAGAACTCAGGAGTTCCTGTCTCCCAGTCCGCACTTTACAACAGAGAACAACACTACTTTTCTACTGTACAGCTTTGACAGGATATTTTTAGTAAGGATCTTGTCAAAAGCTTGAAGGAAATCCAAATAAATCATCTTAACTATCATATATTGGTGCAGATGATTGAAGTTTGTGAAAGGAACTTGCACGCTTGCCAGCTTTCAGTAAGAAATGATGTCATAAGATCACAAAGGCACAATCTCTTTCTCAAGTAAAGTTAATACAATTTCCCTCTATGACCTTAGCTATACACCTGCAGGATTTTTTTTTTTTACATATGTGTTTTAAATCTTCTGTTCTTAACTAATTTAGTTGCAAAACTTTACTAACTGGAAGATTTAGGTTGCAAACTTCCTTGTAATGAATGCTCGGCATAGCACTGCAGGGAATGAGGAACTTGCAAATAGATGTGTCCCATATACCACCCTTCTGGATTTTTCAGAGTTACTTGGTGTACTTCAATGATTTGTATGTCCCAAGAAAAAGTCATTTTCATGCCAACTGTACTCCTTGACAAAGTGAAGTCAATAGCAAAGTTCCTATAGATTTATATACCCCAGGTTTGTACTTCTCATTTCTATTTTGATCTCTAAATGCATTTTACTGTGGAGATCGTATAATGGATCCCAAGTGTAAGCTTGCAGAAACAAGCATACTGCAATTTCATATACTTCTAGTACTGGTAACAAATATGTTGTGTTAGATTTTTTTCAGGTTTTAAACATTACCTGGTTTTATGGGAACTGTAGTACTGAATACTCTTCTGCGTATATCTGTATGTGTGTATATATACACATATATATCTCTATCTGTGAGCAACAGACGGAGTCAAAGCTATGCACAAACACCTCACTTCTGCATTTCCTAATTTGTAAATGATGATCTATACAATCAGTGCTCTATTCAGAATGGCTTTCACCTACTGAATTTCCCCCAAATAATTTATTTTTTAGAGAAAAATGGGAAAATAAGAAAGACTGTTGGGCAGACTGTTGAGAAAATTGCGGGAAGATATGTAAATGCCACACGCTGAAATGCTAGGTTGGATCACAGACTACCTGAAGGCTCTCTCGAGGTTCAGGTGCCTGTTCCCCCTGCTCAGGCATCGGGTGCTTCTGGGTGACTGCAGGCGGCAGCCACCCCTGTACACGATGGGATCTTCAGTGACAGGAGGTGACCTGTTTCCTGACTACCATTTGGAGAGGATCTCGCCTTCTCAAAGGGTGTTTTCTTAATTTGAGTTGCTGGATTCTGCTGCATGGTGGTATTTGATTACTTTTTATTATTTCTGGTTTGTATGGGAGTATGCCAATCGGCTCCTCCTTTGAGAGACTGCTCCTAAGGGCAACAAGTTCATACACCAGATTTAAGAGTTTTATTTTGCCCTTCAGCCTGCTAGCAGCCTTGCACTCTTAAACTTTACTTTAGTCAGAAGTTTTCATTCAGACACTATTTTCAGAAATCATATTATCAGTGGTCTGACTTAGTGAACTTTTACTCTTCAGTTCCTGTATCAATTCACTGAACTAGCTAAACACTTAAATAAAGACTTAAGTCCCTTTAAGTGCAAAGATACTTAAGCATGTTTAAATGCTTTGATGAACTAAGACATAGAGCCTCTATATTGTTATTACACTAGAATAAGCCAGCAATTAAAATTTGCTGTTTGGAAAAACTAGTTATTTCCGACATTATTGTTAGGATGAGCATTCATTTGAGCATATTTGCTACCATATGACTTGACAGAAATGCATGTTATGTTCCCCCAGCATAAAGTGAAAATAAACGGCAGCAAAAGGAAAAACTCTTGCTTGTGGGCATGCTGGTGTTTCCAGAATGTCTGGATTATGAGGTTTTGGAAAAATGTCTCTCCCAAACAGTCATGTATGAACAGGCAAAATAAGCTGGAAGTAGGTAAAAAAGTTGCTGTCACT
This sequence comes from Antrostomus carolinensis, assembly GCF_000700745.2. Lineage (NCBI taxonomy): Eukaryota > Metazoa > Chordata > Aves > Caprimulgiformes > Caprimulgidae > Antrostomus > Antrostomus carolinensis. The sequence continues at coordinate 33,318 of NW_010325206.1, read as the reverse complement.
GCAGTATAGAATTTTGTAGTAATTAAGTGCCAGATTATCTTCAACTGTACAGAAAGCATTCCTCCTAATGTCACTTGCTGTATCATTTGAGCACGGGGTTTGTAACACACCTAGATTCATAAATCTCCCAGCTATGGTTTAAATAAACACATTCCCTACTTGTTTGGGGTTTTTTTTTTCCATTTCTTAGTGCCTGATTATACCCTGTACATTGGTTCTGCTGAGCTTCATTTCAGATTTGAGAGGAATTCAAAAGGTAGGCGATGCTGAGTTGCCCGAGGCACATTTTGGCAGGTGTTGGCACAATTTCCAGGACTCCTGGGGACTGCAGATCCCCTGCAGAGCTGGGCAGGCCTTTCTATCCTTTCCACCTCCCTGAGATGAGAGGTTAGCTGCCTCACCTCGTTTCCTAATCACATGATTCTTTGCTCTTCTGCTGTGCTTCCTACCTTCCCCCCTGCTTACAAGTGACATGAGCTGAAAATAGCTAAAAGGTATTCACACAGATCTGAACTGTGTGGATACAGAGGGTAAGACAGGTAAGTGTAAGAAGGAAAATTTTGCTCATCTTGGATGAATTTGATCAACACCTCTTGGCGTGCTCTTTGATTTGTTACTCTGACGTCAAAGCCTTTAAGAATGAAAAGAGGTCTCATCTGATTAAAATTTCAACAGTGATTTGTTTGCTAAGTCAACAATGCCTTTAATTTTGGATAACACTTCCCTTGTGAATGAGATTAATATACCCAGTGTGAATGCATAAGTGCTGCTTCATTTCTTGCTCCCTCACTGTCACAGAGGCCCTGATGACATCTTCCAGGAATCAACAATATCATGGTGAACTCATTGTGGAGATTCACATGGAAGAGAGCTAATGCAGTGAAAGGGACAGCAGCATTAGTTGAACTTGAGGCTTTGAGTTCTGAACACAGAGACTTGGCTTCCATGGAAATGTATCAACAGCGGTAACATTATTTTATTTTTTAGGACAGCTTTATTTCTAAGATCCAGCTACCTGGTAAATGCTCCAGGGTAATGGCAAGTGCAGGATACAGTCCTGCAGGATGGAACAGCCTCATGCCTGGCTCATGTCAATGACAGTGCAAGGTTATCAGCACCATCAGCTGTCACTAAGCACCGGCATGATCAAGTAAAAAAAGAAGAGATTCTTCTTTTGGTGTAAGAAAAACAGCTCAGTGTGTGTCATGGAAGCTTGCTGCTGTCAAATGCCTGCCACTTTTGATTGTCCGTTTGCCTCATCGTCACAGATATTAAGGTTCAAATATGAGTTCTCATTTGAGAGTGACTGCGAAACAACAAGGAGCATCTTCCGGTGTCACAGTTGTCTCACTGACCAGGGACTACGGTATCTGAAATGCAAGCTTATGGCTTGCCTCAGAACAGACCGGCAAGAGAAACAGGACTGGAAGTAAAATTTTGTAAACACAGGAAAATGCAGTTAATGTAAGCACTGGTTTGAGTTGAGCTGAAATCTTCTTCCCAAAGGTTTAAAATCTTTTAATCTAGTCCTGCTTGAATTCTTAGACCTGAACCACTTTTTATATTTTTAGCACTGGACTAGATGAAGTAGCTCACAACAAATTAAATCAAAAGTGTTATAAAACAATACAGTTTCCATAAGCTGCTCCTGCTCTTCTGGGTCAAAACCTCAGGAGGCATCAGGCATCCTCTGTAAATGAATCATTCATTATAGTTTTCTCTTACTTTTATTTTTGACATACTAATAAATAAAATCAATTGAACATTATTTATACAGGCATGCTGTAAATAAAATGGTCTAGGCTGATCTATTTAATCTGAAAATCTGTCCTATTATTATTTGTGTTAAAAAAATCAGTGCAGAAAGAATCTTCCCAATTCGTGAAATTTCCCTAAATGAACTTAAATTATGAAGGGTGTGTGTGTGAGAGAGGAATTAGAGAAGAAAGGAAGAATGAATATCTTGATAATTAGTCTCATCCCTCTCCCCCCATCCAGACTATCCTTAACGTTACTTCTTTTAGCATATGCAATATTAAAAATCCCCCAAATCAGCCTGCCCTAGTCATCCAGTGGAATTTACTGTACTGCAACTGTATGTTTTATAGTGGAATCTACAGTGTGATCATAAACCAGCCTCGTTGTGTCCTAAATTTTACAGCACAGAGATTGCTTGGAGGAATAACCCCTTTTGTTTGGCATGCTGGAGCCCAGATTGCCATGACTGTGGCTCATGTTTTGTTCATGTGTATACATATGTATATATTTTCACTTTCCGCTCTTTTTCATTTCTCTTGGAGCACTGAGGCTTGTGTATTTGCTAGTTTTAAATTTCTGCAGCAAGGGAGCTGAAGAGTTTGGTTTCTATTTTTTTTTTTTTTTTTCTGTTTGTTCCCTGAACTCTTCTTGCAGTTTAACAAGTCAAATACAAAACACGGAGGGAATAAACATCCACATGATGGTAGTGTGCATGATATCATATCATTGATTGGATATACTGCATTGGAACATCACACAAAAGAGCCTGTAACCAAAAAAATTCAGTTGCCTGGAGCTTTGAGCTTTCAAATTAGGCTAAAGAGGTTCCCCTGATAACCAGCAGTGTTGAAGTTTTCAATATTATTTAGCTGCCCAGGCATCAGTAATGCTTTTCAGTTAGAAGGGCCCGGAGAGCTAGCACACCGGTGAGGTAACCCACCTGCCCACTCAATACTTTGGGATCAAAAAGCCTATCTAAAAATCTTCACTTCAGCAAGTATAACTGGAAGCAAATGCGACTCTCCCTTCTTCAACACTATCTCCGTCTGTGCAGCCTATTTTGCATCAAAAGATCCATTTGAAAGTAGAGATCCCTTAGAGCTAAATATTCTAAACTGACAGAAGAATTTCTAGTGGCACACCAGCCTAAAGCCATATTTTTATGAGGACATCACTTTCTATTTCTAAGCTTCAGTATGCACTCATGCTTCCTCATCGCCAGGAGCCATGCCACATCAAGTTGCCTCCTCCCAGCTTTTATGTTTTTTTAATGGAGTCCGGTTTTCTGACTAACTTATGGCTATCTCCCTGACAAATTGTCAGACACCTGTCACTAGGATGGAGGTGTCCTGGTGTGGTGCCAGCAAGAGAGGACATCATAGGTGTAATTAAAAAAATAGATGAGATATCCAATTTTTAAATCTGATAATTATTGAAAGTTGGGAGGGATTTGAAAAAAAGAAGTGAAAAAAGAGACAATATGAAGTATTTAGTCCTTAAGGATAAGATATGAACTAGAGACAGACAAGACAGTTCTCCCCTCTCCCCAGAGAACTTTAAGTTCATGGGCCTGATCTTGTATAACTTGCCACCTCACAGCGTTGCTGTGAAGGGCAGCTGTGCTGGACCCTTGGCACCAGCAATGCTTTGCACGACTGCCCTTGGGTTGGAGTCTCCTTGGGGCAAGGCTCCTCACTCCATGTACATCTTATTCAGCACTGAGCAGACTGCTTGCATTTAAATAAGCTGCAATTGCTTCTCTGTCTGGCTAGAGCCTGACAAGTCATACTGCTGGGTTTAAAGAAACAATAATGGACCTTCCTCAATTTTATATCATAGGAAAGCACTGCTTTTACAGTAATGAAGCTCATTTTTTCCTGATGAAAAGGCATCAGGGTTTAGCTGCTCCCTCATGGTGCCAGGGAGTTTAACATTCACTAAAGTATTCTAAAGGACCAGCACAGGATTTCAGTCCTAAAAATTCCACATCCATCAAAGAAGGTAGGAATTTTTATGTTAAAAGAAGAAAGACGTGCTGTTATAAGTCAGCAACTTAAATGCCTTTATCTATACAGCCTGCAAGACATCTGCAGAACATTCAGCAATTAAATATGCCCCCAGCTGAACAATAATGTTGCTGCTTGGTCTGCATATAAATTAGAGTGAGTTAAGGGTGGGTGTTCAAGCTGGGCTCTGTTGTCAATATCCTGTGCCATAAGCTGCCCTTGAAATCACCCTGGAGTCGGCAAAGGGCACTTGTAAAGGTTTCAGCCACGCATCTCTTCCCCTCTCACCCCAATAAAACAGAGCACAGATCCTCGAAAGAGGGATAACTACTAATCATTCATCATCTTAGATAGCTTAAATTGTCTCTCAGCCTGCCAAATACACCTATTGAGGAGGGACAGAGGGAGAAGAAAGAGGGCATGGAGTATTTCACCTCTGAGTCCCCACTTATGTGACTAGCAAGCCAGGCTGGGAGCAGCTGGAGAATCTCACCTCCCACACCAGCATCAGGATTTTCCCAGAGGTGCCACCATGCATAGAAGTTGTTTTTTTGGCTGCTGAACTCACTGCAGCTTCCCCTGTTTGGCAATTTTGGCTGAAGGGCCAAGAGATTGTGCTTTCTCCCCTCAGCAAATGGCCTGTCCGGCTGTGGTTTGGAGTTCCCATGTATGAGCGTGCATGCTAGTGGGGCTGAAGAAAGCCAGCCAGAGGTGCTGCTTTCCTGCCACTGCATCATTTCTGAAGGGTGACTAGAAGATGTTGACACACTCATCTACCCATGGAATTTTTATTATAAATGTATCTTTTCCCTAGTGCCTTTTGTGTAAGGATTCCAAAGTATTTTAAGGTATTTCATGAAGCTGTTGTATTGCTATAGTGAGGCAGACGGCCTGGGAAAGGAACCGGAGGCGCCCACTCACATCTATAGCAGCAACAGCTGCAGTTGCTCAAGGGATAATAGCCCTTGCTCTGGTCACTGGCCCCTCTCCTCTGCCAGAGGTCATCCCTTGCAGGAGCAGAAGTAGCAGGACAGATGTCTGTCCATGCCTCTGTGTCTCCGTAGGGGCTGGTACAATGGTGTACGTCCATCCTCATCCCCTACAGGCAGCTGAAGCAGGGAGGTTGCTGGGTCATGATGCTTTCTGTGCTCCTGCTCAGAGGAAGGGAGAAGGAGCAGTGGTAGAGAGATGGGGACACAAACATCTGCAGAGGCAGGGGCAAGATTTGCCAGAGCTCATCTTTCAGAACCCCTAGGCATAAACTTCTCAGATGACTTACACCTTCCTTATGACTGTAGCACCTCTTTCCTTACATTAAATTGCCTTGAGATTAAAAAAAGGGAAAGAAAAAAAAAAAACATTTAACTTTGCTTGTTGGGGCTTATCCTTCCACAAAGCAACAGAGGCCGTACTTGTACCTAAGAAAGAGAAACACTGGCTTGCTCACCATTCGCACTAGTAACCTTGTGTGGATAACCTGGAAAGCAGAAGAAAACACATAGCTACGTGGCCCAGCACCTTGCATGTTAACTGGGCTCAGGCACATGTGGTTTTATAGTAAAAAATCCAGTTGGAACTC
>NW_010325206.1:0-27942 GCF_000700745.2 Antrostomus carolinensis | reverse complement strand
ACAGCTACTTATTCTGTGCCTTGAATCTAATTTTAACAGCACCTTTCTTTATAAGCACTACAGAGTATCTGTTTTCTTTCAGCATTTTTATGGTGACAAGCAGCTTATACCTCTATACCTCTCTTTCTTTGTCAGCTTTTTTTTTTTGGGGGGGAAGGGGGGGAGGAGGGGGGCAGGGCATGCAGTGCTATTAGAAAACAAGCTCTGAATTTAGCCTGGTACAAAAAGCACTTGACTTGTTAGAGGTAGCTTAATGGGTTAAGAGGACTTACAGTATGCAGGTAACAACCCTGCATGTCTTGGTAACCATATAAACTTCTGTGATAAAGGTACAGAAATATCCAGAAGCAGTAAATATAGTAAGGTATGCATAGGGCAACTACAGACCATTAGCTAGGGACCCATAATAGAACATTGCCATCTTTAAAGACATTTTTGTTTCTACAATTTTTATGACAGTTTAACATCAATTCTATAACTACTGTACTTCACTGCTTCACAGTGATTCCTTTTTATCTCTTGAGATTATTCCAGGATGTTAGGATGTAATATATGGAGGGAAGAGCAATCATTGCATAGCAAGCTACACATAAAAGAGTCATATAATCAATTGCTCTGATGTCATAAAAGTCACAGTCCAGTGATCTGATGTCACTGTGATGGATTGTGACTTTTAATGCTTCATTTATAGCGTTTAAAAAAAAGAGGAAAGGGTGGTTATGTCAAAACACATGCCATTCTTAATGTGGCATTAACAAAGCTAGATGTGATGCAGTGATATTTATTTATTTGACCGCAGAAGTGTGATCCAAGTTCAGTGTTAACAGCATAAATGTGGCTACTTCTGTGTGCTTTTGGAAACCAGTGGTTGAGGTCCAGGAGCAATGAACATTTATTCCAGCTGCGGATCTCCTCTGATGTTTTAATTAATAATAAGGGAACTAAGGGGTCAGCTGTGACTTTGCCCCAGGTCAGGGGCAGCACATGGAGGCACTACCTGAGGGGCAGCCTAGGAGACTGTGGCTGGTGGTGTTGCAGTCTTCTCCTACTTCCCATATGCTTTGGCACATGGATTACCTCTGACTTGCCCTTCCCTTGCTTGCAGTAACCAGCATGTGGGGAGAAGAAGAGGAGTGGGGACTGGAACAAAGGTCTGCTGGTATTGCCCTGGGCAGAGCTGAATGGACGTAACTGTCACACAGAGGTGGCTCTCTTCCCTTCACTGTGGTCCGTGGTCAGAGAAAGCTGTTTGAAGGAGAATATATCATGGCCCTTAGTTTCCAGATGTGACAGTACAAGATGGGTCAAATGGGGCCATAAGATTCAAGGCATCCATAGGTCATATACTGTTAGGTTTTAGGACTGTAAAACTGTCCTGTTTCAGTTTTTACACTCTTTGAAGGGCATGGGCTGGTACCATTTTCATGGTCCCTCTGTGGTGAGGAGATGGAGTGTATTACTTTTTCAAGGAAGGATCTTGAGGGTGGCATTCCCCATCCTTGCAGTGAGCCACGGTTCTCTACTGAAAGACATCAGGTGGCTGTTTCTGCTCAAACTTTTATTGCCCTGGTCTTTGAAAGTGCCACTGACAGGTTTCAGGGTCTGAGCATGCTGAGGACAGGCACATGTGCATGGCTAGGGACAGCTCCTGAGCCCTAGGACTCGGTTTAATTTTGACTCATGTTAAAAAGCTTTTCTTTGCAACCTAGAGGACTGCAAAAATGAAGTTACTCTTTAGCAAATACCACAGCCATGAAATCACCACATACATGGGTGTTATGTGTAAGACAACCATTACCTTAATTTGCGATAGGCATTCATGTTTTTGCACCTGGCCAGGCTTATGTCTGGAAAAAAAACAACTTGAGTCATTCCCATGCAACAGTCTTGCTCGTCCTGGCTGCAGTTAAAAGATGATCTTTGTCACATTGCCAGACAGAGACATTATCACTCCTCTGCCAGCACTGCTCTTAGCTCCCCTCACCTCCCCTGCTCTCTGGTTTCCACTTTGCTTTCACTCCTTTGCCCATCAAGTCCCCTCAGCCTAAGAGTGTCCCTCTTGGCTCAGCAAAAGCAAACACCGTGCCCTTGAGAGCATTTCAAACAGGATCTCCAGGGCTTATCAACCCAGCGCTGGAGAGGGCCTGTGGGGTCACAGCCAGGTAACACCAGGCTTCTCCTCCATGACCAGTGCGTGCCAGCCTGGGAACAGGCCTCAGTCACAGAGCAGGAACCTCTGACTCCACTTTGAAACCTATTGTGGGTTCCCTGGACAGAAATGAAGTGGTTTATGTTTGTGTTCTGGCACTGTAGATCCCCCGAGGCTCCCCTTTTGCTGCCACCAGAAAACCCTGATTAAATCACCGCCCTGCACTGCTCTGCATCTTCCCTGTTATCCAGCATATTTTCTGCTCCTCGAAGGCAAAGTTGGAAGAGAAGAAAAGGGATCCATTCCGGATATCTGTACTAGTGCATGTTTTTTTTCACCATCATTTTAAAAGTATCATACAGTCCCCTTCCTTCATGTTGAAAGCAGAGTAAGAGAACTCAAATTTCATGCCCTCAGGCCTGAATAAAAGAATAAAAACAACACAACATTTGCATCTGTTTAACAGGCTCTGTTCTAGAAGTCTCCATGCAGGAAAAAAAAATGGGGGGAAAAGACCCATCTCTCCAAGTTAAATGGAGCTGTTCAGAGAGAATGTGGAAAGGAAAGGCAGAGAAGAAAATTATTGTCATAAATGACCTAAGAATTCATGGCCTTACGATTGCAAACACAAAGTCTAAAAAGGTTACATTCTCTTGCTTCTCTGCCTACCCCCAATATCAATGAACATCAGCTAAAGGTGGCTGAAGAACCAATTTCATGCATCTACTGTAGAAGGAAATGAACTGAGCCAAGGGCAAAAATAAAATTATACAAATGTTATTATAGACTAGCCTGCTTCTGTCCTAGTTTAATTCAAATTTCAGTGCTGCAGGCTTTGCTGCTGGCAGTAGCCTTCCTGAATAAATCAACATTTGCTTACATCTAAATTATTAGAGAAACATGTGACTTTGTTTATTGTATAAATTATACGCAAGGTTAAAGCATTAACTGTTCAACTGGCTTTGTGCAGCCACACAATCGCTCCCATCCCCCCCAAACCTTTCTCCCCCAAACATCATTTTGAGGACAAGCCACCCAAGAGAGCTCTGGGGGGGCTGCCTGGCAGGAGTGCGGCCAAAGGCACAAATTCAGGGCCTTTTTCTCCATGGCACTGCCCTGGGGGAAATCATTCACTGCTGGGCAGAGCTCACAGGGGATGTAAAGCACCTTCGTGCTGACTGGGTAGTGCTTCAGACCTACTTTACAGGAGTGTTTATGGCTGCAGGAGGTGATGGAAAGAGCAGCCTTCAGTGCCTAAGCACGTTTCCAGGCAGCAGGAAGAAACCTGCTTCGACCAGGACTGTTGAGATGGGTGGAAAGGTCCCTTCTGCTACAGCTCAGCCTGCTGCTGCTTCTGGCACCAAGCAACCCAGGGACTGAAGTGAGCTCATGTGTGTTAGTGAGCCCCAGACCCCCAGTAGGTTTTCCAAACTTCATGGTGACCAGTGATGAATCTCAGATAGGAAGATGCTTATTAAGAAACGCAAGCAGCTTTGTCCCTGCCAGTGTGGACTGAAGGAGCTGGAGGCTGGTGGGGCAGCCCACAGCCACAACATCGTTGCCTTCAGAGCCCCATCTCCCAGCTGCCAGTTCCAGGTCTCTGTGATGACAACTGGTATGGTCCGTCCCAACTGGACTCCTTTTCCATAGCTGCTTTCCTTACTGCTCCCCAGTTGGTAAAAAAAGCAGTTTACTTCCTCTTGGGAATATAATCCTACTGCAAAGAAAAGCACCACTGTAACATTCTGAAGCATTGCAGCAGTATAACTTCAAACAGCAATATCTGGGATTATTCCTGCAAAGTATTGAAGGATCCTCTTTTCAAAAGAAAACAAACAAAAAACCCCAAGGAGTCCTTCTTCCCCAAAGCCTGTATCTCTCATAGACCAGTTGGTACTGTGCTTTTTGTCACAAGTGTAACACCACATACCAGCTGAATAAATCTTTTCCATAAAGGTATCAGATGCCACTAGCTCAGGGTCTAGGATATGGAATCCAAATATATATCTCCTGGATTCCTGCACTGAAATACTATCATTAAGTTTCTGTGGCCAGATCAAACTGAATATTTTATTTACATTTCATTTACACTTGCAAATTAATATACACTTTCAATGCTGTGAAGGGGCCATTGAACAGAGCTGTAGTTTTATATTCAGCAACAGGATGTAATTTCCCTATCAATAAAATTGTTGTTTGTTTTTCTCTGCACTCGATTATTATGGAAATTTCACAGTTTCTCAGCTCCAGTGATGTCTAGTGAAATGAGCAGGCCACTTACGTGGAATTTTTTTCAAGCGTCCTGACTCTTTTCCATTTATGCTAATGTTATTTCAAGCTAATAGCAGACTATATTTTGCTTTGATACTATTAAAACCTGGCTGGCTTGAGTAAAGGGAACATTTTTATAATGCTTTCTGAAAATGATCTAACACAGTAAAACCATCTCCATTAAGAGTGTGGTTTTGGAGGAGACTCTGCTTTCTCGCCCTTCAATCCAAAAGCTGAGAAATCCTTTAGACATAAATTAATTTTGCTGATTCCTTTCCTATTTTCGTTCTTTGTAAATGATAACTTACTGTGTAATTTAGCTATGCTGCAAGGAGCTCTTCTTCCAAGAGGAATTCGGGAAGCATATATTGTTTATCTCAGCCTGTGAACATGAGGTTTACAAATCCCATTACCAAATAATGGGATTGGAATTCCTCTTTCATTTTTTATGCATCCTCTTGCTAAAACATGCCCTCCTTCTCCCTCCTGAATAGCTGAGATCTTCCTTCTCCATTAGACGGAGCTCTGCATTGTGATAACCTGTCCTGGTTTCCTTCCTGAGTATTGCCCCAAACCTCAGTGGGGCTGTGCCCGCAGAGCCAGAGCACGATATTTAAACACGAGAAATTAACTTTCAGCCTGAAATGTAAACTGAAGTGAACTCCAGCTCCGTCGCCTGAAATGTATATCAGATCTGTGAGAGGGGACTAGCTGATTGAAAAGACTCAGTGCATAAAATGTAATTAATATTTAGGCATTTCTAACTACAGAGTAAGGCTGTCTTCTATAAAAGCTCAGCTCGAGCTTGCCTTCGGACCCTCCCACCCCCATGGCACTGAAAGCAGCGCTGAGGAAAACAGGTTCAGGTCTCCTGCACACACCCCACTGGGGAAGGTGCCCGCAAACCCCATGGCTGTTTAGGGGGAGATGTCCCTGTGTAAGCGAAGTCTTCCTTGGCCTCATGCTGCTGCCTCTGAGATCTGACACCAGGGATAAATCTGGCGCAGCAATGTCTTCCCTCGGTTGGAAAATTTGCCTTGTCTGACTGACAAGCCTGGGCGCAGAGGTCAGCTGGGAGGCCTGGCTGAACAGAAGGCTGTAATGAAGACATTTTCTCTCTCCTGACTGACCTCCTACAGCTGACAGATTTGAATAGCCTCTTCCCCAGCTGACAAAATGAAACACAGTCTAGCAGAGATCAAAAGCACTTACCATTTATCTATCTAGTTATTCATAAAGTCCCCCATCACCATGGTATCTGAAAGCCTCCAATGAACTGGGGAGAGTTCCCTGGGGCAAGAGCCTCCAGTGCTTCCTCACAGCAATCAAAATTGCTTCCAAAGGGTTGGTTTTTTTTCCCCTTCTTTCTCCTACTCAGATTTTTTATCCATTACCGTGGATCATTGTGGGGATTAAAGGGAAGATTGAATCAACTGGGCAAAAGGCTTTGGCAGAATTTGCATAGGCTGTCAGCCAGCTCCAGTATTCTAGCTTCTGATCAAAACACTTATTTTAAGAGTAAAAAAGAGGCTGAAAAGAGGAACAAAAAGTTCCCAGCCACAAAATCCTATATAAGAGGAAATTAACAGAGTTGAAACTACCATTTTAAGACTGAGACTAGATGTGTTTTACACACTGAAAAGACAGGGAAGCGCATTGATGAAATATTTTTACAAAAAGATACCGTATTTCTCAGTATGAGTTTTCTCTTTCCTTGCTGTTTGCACAGTGCTTTGACGGTTGCTCATGCAAAGCCAATAACTCTATGCCATTAGTATCAGGGAAGCAAAATGCATGTCAGGTGAATGACTTGTTGAATGAGTCTCATTAGAGATGGAGGCAGTGGCAGGTGGATGTTGGTAAAGAAAGGCAGAAATACTACCTGTTGTAACAAAGGATTTTAAACATTTCTGTTAGGAAAAAAAAAATCTCTGAACATGTTTCTATTTGGTTAGATATTGTCCTGTCTTGTATTCATTCAGCTCTTTCAAATGCGTTGGACCAAATGAGGGTAGGTACCCACCATTTGCCCCAGCCTTGTCTAACCCACCAGTGTTCTAGGGGCATCAGCACACTCCATGCAGGCAACTGCATCATGCCACTGCCTCAGTAGCTCCTCTCTCACCCAACTTTGGTGCCAGCTACAGTGAGCAAAACACAGAGTTGTTAGCATCTGGCTGCTTGCCCACAACATCAGCAAATCCTGATCTCTTATTCTGGGTATTGGGTTCATAGCTAGAGAAGACCTGACAAGTCCAATAACATGGCTTTGGAATCCAACCCTCTGTCTTGGCTCAAAAGCTGCCAACTCAATATTATTGAAATTCTGTCTAATATCTTCATATTTGCCTGCCACCAGGCTCTATAAGGCATAACCTTCTGAGTTGCTAGAACTAATCTCCCTGCATAATCAATGCTATTGAATAAATACAGTACTGACTCTAACAATTTTTCCATGAGTTTTACAACACTGAGCATTTGTCTTAAAAACCCAGCTCCTGAAGACTTTTTTGCATATAAATTTCAAGACTTTTTTAGAGCAAGTGTGAATAAAGAAAAAAAGAAAACAAAAGAGAGTATTTATTTTTAAACATTCCTATACTTTTTATACTAATCTTGTGGTTTCTCAAAATCTGCTTCATGATTTCTGCACCCTTACTGCTAGCATCACTAAAAATATCATAGCACAGATTTTTCCAAGCAGAGACTCCAGCTTTACACAAAAGCAAATATAAGTTTGGTATCTGATATCAAAAGCCAAACTGCAAGCAAGTTTGGGTCTTGATTTTCATTTGCAACCTCTTCCTCTTTCCATGGTCTTCCAATCTAAACTAAAAACTAAACCCGGGACTGTCGAAGGACTGCAAAAGAGTCATCAGGTAAGACCAACTGATAAACACCTTGGTATTGATGCTACTAGTTTCTTTCGAGACTGCAAGCAAGTTTTTAAATTGGTCTTTGTTTTGTTCCTTGCTTGTTAGCCTCCTTTTACATCACTCTTCCACTTCTTATCATTATCATGAGACTAAATTCTTTACTATTTGAGAGGTACTTCAGTGATGAATATCCTAGAGTTTCTATTAAGAAACTATGAAAAAAATCTAGTCAAGGGATGCCAGTATTTGCTTCTTCTGGTTCACATTAATCAGTCAATGATTTATTAAGATCTTATTAATTAATAATGTGGCCAACCTGATGTTTAAAAAGAAACCCAAAGCAACAGAGAGGAGAACCTCTACTGGATTATCATATGGAAAATGCAATCAGATTATAAAAGCAAGACAAAAATAAAACTAATATCTTCTTCATTGACCCCAGGCAGCTGCAATTGGATAAAACACTCTTCAGGTTGTTCCCAGCAGTTTTGTGTGGTGCTGCTCTCTGATAGGACTAGCGAGTGCATTCTGCTTGGAGGAAGATTCATCTTAGTTGTGTGTGCAGGGGGAAATTTTGAGTTCAAATGAAGTCTTAGAAGAATCATATTTTGAGTGCTGACAATTTTATAAACACAGAGTCAGAGAGAAGTGATTGCTGTCATGGAAGTACCTACTTACACCTTTATTTAGGCATTTGAATGGCATGAGATATGGTACAGGTCATTAACGTGACAGGGCAGAAAAACCTGGTTTAAAATAAATCTGTCTTTTATTGCCCAGGCAGTGGCAGGCATCCCTTTATTTTGTAATTTGGCTTTATAGGAGACGGTGGTAGTGGAATTCCATTTTGGTAGACCAGCTTGGGTTTTTATCACAGAATTTTTTTTGTCATTATAAATATATAAAACTGTTTCAAGTTTATACTGAGAATCACTGCAGTAAATACATTAAAACTATACACCTGTCAAGAAAATAAATCTAATGTCTGGTGAAGCATCCTTTGCTGGTTTATTTGATAGTCTTTAGTCTCATAGTTGTTAATTTGCAAAATTTAGTAATTCATAATGGGGCTTCCACTATCTAGTGCTAATTAACCGAATTATGTGATATGTATAAAAGCCTATTGGAAAGGTCTTCTGAGCTCCAAACTATTCTACCCACATTGGATATCACATAAATTGTGCACAGAGTGATGCAAAGTGTAATAAGCTCCAGTGTCTTGTATGCATAAGCAGTCTTGATTTTTTGCTTAGGAGCATAATGTTCTATCACATGAGAAACCTGGGCTGTGGTGTCAACCTCACCTAGCTCAGAGTTTAGGAGCATCGCAGAGGTGATATTTTTGGCCTTGGAGGGATAATGTATCATACTTGAGCACCTTGTTCACAGCAGTGCTGCAGTCCTGAAATAGGCTATCATCACTTCTCGGGGCTGATGGCTTTGTGCTGCAAGGTAGCAGCGGCACCTAATACTGTGAGGTGAGGGGATGTGGGTGTGGAAGGACAGAATTTAATGAGGAACAGTATGTTGCAGTAGTGCTTAAAATTCCTCAGGCTTTGTGTCTCAGTAAGCTCTGGGTAAGTGAAGATAGGCACAAATAGCTTGGACTTTCATACACCAAAAAAAAAAAGAAAAAGAAAAGAGTGTTTATATAGCTTACAATTGTGCAGGGATAATTCAGGGAGCTTTAAGTGCTATAAACACTTATACTTCAGTGTAAGTGTCTGCAGTGATTGCTTCAGTGCTATGCAATTACACGCAACCATCCCTAAAGCAAGGCCTGGCTTTTGCTCAGGCTGATGCACAGACCTAAACCCTGCTCTGCCCAGAATAGAGGAGACCAAGTGGCAGCGCCATGGACATGTGCTGTGAAGTCTCCAGTTCTCTGCCCTCCTTTGTTCAGGGGAATTCAACATCCACTTTCATTCCCAGTGGAAGGGAGCCTGAAAGATGAGGGTCATTGAGTTGGCTCTCCCTCTTGCTGAGTCCTCCATCCAAGGGCAGCCTCAGCTGTGGAAATCATAAGTCATTTTGGTTGGAAAAGACCTTTAAGATCATAGAGTCCAACATGCTCCTTTTCTGATCAACTGTCAAAAAAAAAAAAAAAAAAGGATTGCCATGATCCACCTGGGACAAGGTTCTAGGCAGTAAATCCTAAACTGCATCTTACAACATATTAAATACCTCAGCCCCTGAAGAGGTAAAACCGAAGACACATGCATTTGCCCAAAGTTTCATGCCACATTGCTCTAAGCCGGAGTAGGCTGCAATTACATTGAAAAGTATATTGGCTGTTTTGGCTTCTGTTATGAGGTGCCTAGATTTTCTCAAGCACTGTGTAGCGTGTTTTGACACAAACTTTTGCAGTGACCAGGCAGTCAGAAGTTATCCACTAGCAAAATAGCATCACACTGCCAGAAGACATTCAAGACATCTTTTGTGCCTCTAGATGTCAAGCTTGAAGCAGCCCATAAGCATATATTAAGAAACTGGTTCAGCACTGACAGGGAAGTGTGGTACCTGATATGCTGGTATTGCAAAGCTAAAAAGCTCAGCACAATGCTGCAGTAACACAAACAGAGCTTTCAGGCAAGCCAACTTGCAGGAGAGAACCATGTCTGTGCCTACTGATGACTCTTTGTCATTTCTGTGGGGGATTCTATCCCAGGTGATCAGGCTTGATTTTGCCTAGCTAGGAAAAATAACAGAATCAAAATCCAAAACATTATGACTATGAGAAAAATGATTGCATGGCTTCTATGGTGATCCACTTCTAGTGCTCGGCATCTCTTTTCCACTGCCATAAAAGTAGAAACAGCAGAAATGAATGCCAGGCCTAGACATCTCTGTTCTTGTTGTACCTACAGAGATCCCGAGATGACCACAGGATGCAGGGACAGAGATATATGTCAGAAGCAGAGGTGACAGATATGATTAGGAAACAGAATGCATGTGGTCTTGTACCTGCTGCTGGTGCTGCAGAGTGAGGCTATAGGTGCATGTTCTATCTGCCATGAACTGCACAGGTTGAAGATGTTCCTGTTCTAGTTGCTGGAAGTTACTACTCCTTCCAGAAGACATGATTCAGTGAGAGCTCCTGGGCAAGGCAGCTGGGTGAGGTTACACAGTTGAGGAAGGCAATTTTGCTAACTGTCTGGCTTGAAGCAGATGAGGAAAGGCTCGTGTGCCCTTTTCTTGGCAGAACTGAGGTAACAATAATTTCTGGTAAGGGCATGGTAACCCCCAGTTAGAAAAGATATTTTTTGATAGGCTCAGCTGTTTGCAGAATCCATGACCTAATATGAAAACCTCAAGTGTCACTGGAAAATTAGCTAGACAATCATAATATTTCCAGATGGGAAAAAATCTGGCCAGAATTTTAGGCATTAGAGGGCTATAGCTCATGGTACTGTGGCAGCCACAGGGTTGCAGGACTCCTGGCTCACATCTCCCTCCTTCAGGCTCTTCCCACTTCTGCCTTCCAGCCTTCCCCAGAGGCAGGGTCAGCTGGAGGGGTTACCCAAGGGATGTCCCCCCTGCATGCTGACATTCAGCATGGTCTGTCCAGCAGCAGAGCTCAGCAGCTCTGATATGAAAGGAAGCACACACACAGCCTGCAGTTCTGGCTGCCCACAAAAGCAAGTGCTGGCCCTCAGCCCTAGCAGCTGGAACACAGAAGTGCAAAGTGAAAGGGACAAAAGCATTGCTTCCTTTCTCCCCTCTTTATCTATTTATTCAGTTAGTTAATCTAGTTTGGGATGCTGTCTGTTCTGTGGGCAGCTTGTGTCATCCCCAAGCTGCTGTAACCTTGATTAAATCCAAGTACTTTAGTGAGGAGAGAGCTATTGAGCTACATGGTGGTTCCACACTGTGCAAACAGCAATAGGGAAGTACAACCACACATAGGGACAGATGCAGAGCACTAATGTAGGTGTTAAACCTGTGTGCAGCTCACAAGCCAACAGAGCTGGCTTAGCCCCATGGCTTTTCAAGGGGAACGGGCTGAAAAGTTGGAAGTTGTCAAGCCTTAAAACCTGAAGTCACAGCACCTTTCTTCTGAGTGGAGGTTTGCTTGGGAAAGTTCAGCAGTAATTTTTGTTTTCCTTTGTGGCTCTTCTTCCCAAAGGTGAGTCCTGGATTTGTCATACTTAAGATAGCTTTAGCAGTGAATTTTGTACATCATTGTGTTTAAACCCCTTGCAAGAGTTGAAGAGCTATCTTCCTGGTTTCAGCTATCCTTTTTTATAGCATCTTGGTTCTGAGCAGATCCCTCACCATCAGCAAGTCTGAGATCCATGAACTTGAACGGAATAGCAAGAGGAAGTGAGAGAGGAGGAGGGAGAGAAAATAAGCTCGGCAATAATTTTTTTATCTCTTGATCAGAGTCTTTCCAAGAGAGGCATACACAGGAGTTTCCACTGTATCAACCACAGTTAATGAGGCTGCAAGGGACTTTTCCTCAGCAGGTGACAAGTCCACTTTTGAGTGCTCAGCAGATGCCATTAGTAGCATCATGTACTATTTCCAGCCTCAGCTACCTGCCTCCATTTTGGAAGCTGGCCTCGGCAGTGCTCTCCAGGACAGCAGCTATGGAACATGTTCCAGTAACTTTCTTCTCTTTGATTAAAAGGCTGTGGAAGTAATGCTCAAGGTAGCTGAACAAGCTAGGTTTTTTTCTGAGGATCTGTGGCATGCACACAGGGAGAATGGGGAGAGGGATGGGAGCTTTTAATCTACGAGTGGTACAAAGAGTTTTACTGGCGTAAGTACAGCTGTGGAAAACAGAGGGTTTATTGTTTAGCATGCCCATGTTTCACGCTCAGCCAGGGAAGTGCTGATGAAGCAGTTGCACTTGGGGGAGGGAAGAAAAGGGGAGTGTTTATTCAGTAGGGAAATTATAGAGCCACAGAAAAACATTGCTCACGCTCTTCAAAAACTCACCACTGCTCAAAAGGCAACATCTGAGGTCATCTATTAATAGGATTTATGCTACTGAGCAAGCTGTCTGGAGAATACAATAGAAATTAGTTCCAGGGCACCTTTGCTTCCTGATGCTTTTGCAATCCAAACAACAAACAAAAAAGTCAAGATTGCTATCTATATTTCTTTGAATGCATAAACTTCTATCTGAAATTTGGCTGAGGGTAGGCAAATGTCATCCAACTGCATTTTTTCTTTCAGTCTGCTTAAAAAAGAGCATGAAGAATTCCTCATTGACTTTAATAAGGGTAGAAGGAAGGGGGTAGAGGAAGAAGGAAGAAGCCTTCCAGCTACCTCAGTCAAGCAGTTGGCCGCTGCCCAGGGCTGTGAGGTGTAGGTGCAGTAGGCGAAGCCCTGGTGTGGGGTTCCCGGGATGCAGCGCTATCTCTGACCCATCTCTCGAGCTGCCTACGCTGCCTGGAATGCTGCAGCTCCCGTGCTGAAGTTGGATTCAGGACATTCCTCCTTGCTGTCCCTACCCTCTTCACTCCCTACAGAAAAATGCTTCCAAACAGACCTTTGGTACAGTTAAAGAGCTGCCAGGCACACCTCTTTTCTTATTTTTTTTCCCATCTGCTAAAGTGCATAAATTCTGAATTTCTACTTGACTGTCTCAGTGTGTGTTGGGGGAAAGGGGAGGCCACATGAAACAGCTCAGTTATTTGTGCCCTGAGGGTATGTCTACACAGCCTCCAGCAGGCAGATATGGGCTTGCTTTGCCCGTTCTCTGAAATCAACCAAAAGCCACACACAAGTGTTACCCTGCTGCGTGTCTCAGCTGCCTCTAGCTATGCAGCTTCCTATGAAGAACCCAAGGCTTGAACCCCAGATCAAACCCAAGATGTGATACCTACAACAGATCAATCCTCTCTCAGTGGTACAGTGGTGTAAGGAGACCTCATCACTGACTCTGAGTGGGTGAACAGAAGTTTTGAGGGAGTTTTTAGGCCGACTGTTTCCATCTAGGTGGAAGGAATTGGCATGTAGCAGAAGGAAACAGCTTCTTGACCTGCTGTAGATGTGCTATTTTTGACAAAGGACAGAAAAGGTTCCTGGAGCACAGCCTGAAGGCTCATGGAGAAGGTGCACAACTGGAAATACAAACTGCATGCCATGTCATCCCAAAAAAGCTGTACCACAGACATTACAAAAGAGGAGGGTATAAACACAGCAAATTGGTGGTTTGTGACCAACAGGGGAAAGAAAACAAGGAAACATTAAAGATGATGTTCTTTAGCATTTTCTTTAGTGGTCTGGAATTGCAACATCATTGCTGGCAAAATTTGCAGACAGCTCTAAGTGATAAACAGCAGTGAGGACAATTAACATGGTGATCAAAATTCCTTGGAAGAACAGGAGCATTTAAACAAAAATCATTTCCATGTTGAGAATACAAGGTGTACCTGAGGGGCATGGAAGTGGTCCACTCGGTAAGGCAGGGGAGTCAGAAGGCGCTCAGAAAAGCAGCTGAAAATGAACTCCTGGTGGGAGTGTGTATGTCTACACAGGCAGGAGCAGGGAAGGAAATCTTCTTGTGAAAGCACTGACGAGACCAGTAGTCGTGTACTGCCCACAGTCCTGGTGTTCACATGGTAAAGGGGAGGTGGGAACAACTGAAAACTGCAGTGAAAAAAGTTGCAGAAATAGTTGAGCTATGGTGTACAAGTATGAGGAACTTGAGAGAGAAAAATTACTGGCTCCTAAAGGGCTCCTGAGTTAGTACTGGTGGCTGGAAGCTGAAACCACAAATTCACACAGGAAGTGCAGGTTCTCAGTACAGAGGGTGATTAAATGTGAAGTAAGGTAGCCAGGCAATTGGTGGAGTTTTTGTTTCTTGGTATCTTTAAATCAAGATAAATTGGGGAATTAATTACTCGAACAAATATCTTTTTTCTTGTCTTCGGTTTGATGAATCTTTGATCCTAGATGAGTCATCACAACTTGTGAGTGTAGGGGAACATACCGGTTTACACTTACTTGGAAAGACAGTGTATCTAGGGTTCAGGGTTTGTGTTGCTCTGGGTAGATGAACACAGACATTTTGATTTTGTCATAGGAAAAAGGCAGTTAAAAGATACAGGATATAAGACCACCATAGCCCAAGTGTCACAGAGGCACAGAAGAACACTGATTAAAATATCTGATCTGGGTGTAATGGCAACAGCAGACTCTTCATTATAAAAGTATTGCTGCTGAAACTTTTCACATTTGCTGATTTCTCTTCAGTTCTGCCAGATGTGGGGCACTGAAATCTTTATGTTTGAGGAAATAATCTATTTCAATTGCAGGGAAATAATCACTGCTTCACCACTTTCCTTACCTTATTTTAAGCTGCTGTGGTTTCTAGCACAGGATTCTTGTGCCAGTTCTGCCCAAGTCTGTTGTGATTTTTGATGCTGAAGAGATAACACTGCAGACATCTTGAAGGTCAGATGAAAATAGGAGAACTGCAAAACAGGATGACTTTGCACCCAGCTGCAAGCTGTTTGGAAATAAAATAGTTGCAACTGTACATCCTTTGTCCTGCTAGCCTAAACCTCATGGGCATAAATGCCTTTCTTCATTTAAAGGGTTAGAATTGCTTGTTGGAACTTTACAAAGAAAAAAAAATGAAAAGCCCTCATGGGATGTGATGTTCTATTAGCTGATATTACCATCTTTGTTTATCCACTCCTATGCCACAAACTCTGAACATGTGCTACATGTCCTTAGGCACTCATTGGTTAATTTACTTGTGTGGAGTAAGGCAACAAAATAGTAATAATAAATTACAAAATGTAGTACAACTACTCTACAAAATTTCTTTCTGCTTTTTTTCCTTGGTATTTCCTCTCAGCCATAGATGTTATATAAAACTACAGGTGAAAGTATGGTCTGACACATTAATAAATCTTATGAGAAAAACTAAATAATTCATTAAAACAAATTAACAAGTTAATAAGAGCAGAAGTGAGTTAAAATACAATAAAACGTTATTAATACATCTCACCCTGTATCCAGAGCCTGTTTAAAGTGAATCAATGCACAATTAATGGGAAACTGAGCTCCAATATCTGTATGATTATGTATAGGGCATATCATGCAATATCATCTAATCTGCAAGCTGTTTAATCTCTTTAGCTCTTCTGAAATGAAACTAAACGTGATTTGGACTTCAGGCTGCTCAGTAACTGCATTGGTGGAAATTTTAGAAATAAGAGAAAGTGATAGTCAGAAAATAGCATATCTTTTGTGAGAGAACTCTCCATAGCTCCCTACTTCGCAACTGCAATTTCCTGTCTTCATAATTTTTCAGTTTAAATAGAAACATTTGGTTTTGGACAAAACCATTAGAATTCTGTACAAAAAATATCAATTTTAATTGCAAGAAAATTGTCACACATTTGTTTTGAGTGGATTGTTAGACCTATTATAACTGCAGCATTGACTCATGAAGTTTTCATTTTTTTGTAATGGGATTTCTGTGGTGAAAAGATATTTGAACAAAGGAGACTGTTCTGGGATAAAATGCTAAAGGCAATTTTGGAGGCCAGGAAAATGAACTACGGTGCAACCCCTCTGTGATTTTGGGTGAGGGCAGAGCCTCAAGGCCTGTGGAGTCAGCCCATTTATGTGCTATCCAGGGAGCTGTGATTTCACTGGAACTTTCCAGACTCGGTATTGAAAAAGCAGGTCCCATCACTCTGAAGTTTTTGCATGATAACAATTTGACATGTTGAAGTAGGTACTGTGGGTTTTGTGTGACTTCAGTTTAGCATTTGTTTTACCCTTATCACATAGTTAGTAATCCAAGAACTCAGAGAAATTCCTAATTTAAAAAGACATCAAATATTGGGAGTAGGGTAGATTTTGTCCAAATGAGAAAACTGACAGATTTGCCTCTGAAAGAACTTAACAGTCCATTCTTGAACCTTTCTTTCGAGAAAGGTGCTTCTCTTCTCAGAGGCAAAGCTGTCCTTTTGTATATCACCAGTGCTGTGCTCCCTGAGCACTTTTGTGAGAGGTAGCACTTGGAATTTCTTTTTGCTTTGGTGGGTACTGCGGAGATCAGTAAGACAGTTGTGCCAGCAGAGAATTGAGATTGCTGGGTTTTCACTGCTCCAGAGAAGGCCACAAGAAGAAGGAAAGCTGAGGCCAGATCTTGGTTTCAATGAAAGAGGGACATTTCCCTCTTCTACTGTAATAAGCAATGACAGCTGCAAAGGCATGCCCTGCCTTGCAATGTAATAACTTGTGTGCCTTTCCCCTAGCCATGAGTACGGTCTTTCCTGACTGCCTGATGTTAAAAATGAGTAGTCCAGCCTGGAAAGAAATGAAGCAGACAGCTCTGGAAGCCCTCTAAGAGAAACATGTGTTTCTCACCAAGAAACTTGGTGAGTTGTGAGAAACAGGTAGGTCCTGAGAGCAGAGATATAGGGGTAGGGAATGTGGGAACAGGAGCATACAACTCATCCAGTACATGTCACCAACACCTTCAGCACTAGAAAGGTAGTATCACCAGCAGAGCTGATTCAAAGGAAAGCCAGGAGCAAGAATGCTTTCTAGAGCGATCTCCCATCTTCCCTTCTGCACCTCTGCCCTCATTTTATGAGATACATTTGAGAGTGATGTCAGTATATTTGCCATGATAAAGCCCCAGATTCTGCTCTGGGTAAAACTTGTCTCTGTGGAAGCTGAAGTCAGAGAGAGCCATGTCTCTGGTGGCCTGTCCACTTGCCACGCTGGAAGGAACTAAGCTACCTTCTGGATAGGTGAATGCAATGGATGTGATGACTCTGCTTTGGATGTGCCCCAGTTCTTGACATTTGCCATACAGAGACTTAGATGTCTGACTTTTGGATAGCTGAGCAAGTTCCTACCATCTGTCTCCAGCAGCCTGGAGATTTTTAATACTGCCTCCCTCAGAAGTCTAGCTTTTCACCAAGGGCTCACTTTGGGATGAGAAGACCCAGGAACCTGGCATTTATGTAACTGGGACTGAAATCAGACATCACCTCTATCAGTGAGGCTGGTAGTGCTTCTCAAGTCCTCACTGTGCACCTTGAGATGGGGAAATCAGGAAAACAATTTGGGCATTTGACCTGTCTTTTGTAATTTAGTGTCTCTAAGGGAACTATGTGTTCCACATTACAGTAGTAAAGTTCCTGGCCATTACTAAGGCATGATGATACCAGTTTGATACTCTCACTGGGCCATCTTGATATCAAATGAGCAGATTCTGCCTGAGTGGGAAGACAGGACTCTTCTATGCAAGGGGAGTCCTGGCTCCATGTAAATGTGCTTTATGGTTTCCCTACTTGACTCAGCCCTATGGAAACTTCCAAGGCTCTCCAGGCTCATGGGAAGGTCTCCCTTCTGTCTGGAGTTCAGCAGTTTTGGAGCTATAAGGGCAGGAAGAGCTGCCAGAAATGTGGGTCTCCATGCTGTGGTGCTGATGGGGGCCAGCTTCGTGGCAACTTTACTTTTTCCTCCCATATTCAGTTTGAAACCTTTATCTGGTTTAGCCTTTGGTCCTGTGGTGCAGATGTTCATCAGCCTGCATTCTTTTGAAAATAATGGGTTTATTTTCAGGGCACTGATTGTCCCTTTTTAAAAGGAATAACCCCTACCCCTGAAAATGAAAAAGTATGCCTCTCCTACTCTGTCATCTCTTCTAATGCATTGCACTGAGGGTTAAAGGCGTGTCTCTGTCTCCTCCCCAAATGTCTTTATTAATAGCTTTCAAATATTGGCCTCCTTAGGCTATGGGCAGATGCAGCTCTGGACATGCTAGAGGCTGCATAGCACTCAAGGAGATAAGACAGTTTAGTTTAACACAGCACGAATGATTCCAGCCTCAAGTCCCAATCAAAGAGATTTACAGCTGTTTTAAAAGGACAGTAATGTTGACTTGACTGGTGAAAGAATGCATGAAACCGCTCTCAATAAAAGGCTTGGTTTTAACAAGAAAATAAATGTTGGAAGCACAACATACGTAACTTGATTATTATTTCATTAAAATTTAGCATAGTAGCCTAGTTACAATGCATCAGCAATATTTAAACTTTTGGAATTAACAGCCAATACCCCACAAGAGAGACACATCCTTTAGTTAAAACAATTAATAAAATAGACAGTGAAACAGATCTCCTTTGTCACCATTTAGGAGCAATTTAATACACTCCGTTCCTAATATTTTGCGATGCAGAAATTCTATTCTCAAATTTCCTTTTCAAGCCTCTGTCCCAAAGGGCTGTTAATTTGTCCTTTTCCACTTCTTTAATGTAAGAGACCTTGCTCAGCACCTCCCTGGATCAAGACCTGGTAGAGGCATTAAAAGATCAGAACAAGGGAGCCATCCCCATCCTCTGCAAAGGGACAAAGGCGGCCCCACGCCTTTTGAGGGGTGGCTCTGCATCAATGCTAATGAAGTGACCATCTGCAATCTGCATCAAATAATTAGAAATTGCCTCCCCTGACTGCACTCCATGTGCTGGCACAGCCTGGTGGGAGGTGCACCGTGGGCTGCGGGCTGCCGGTGCCACAGCCCGTGCACGGGGGAGGCGGGGGCTCGGAGGAGTGGATCATGTTTATCCCTTCACTACGAGGCACACAACCTGCTGAGCAGGCAGGTGCTGCCTGTGCCGATGTCCATGGGCGATGAAGCCTGGTTGTCCTAGTAGCTGACATCTATATCTAGACCTATCTGGATTTTTAAACTGATACAACATGAAGAATGTCACTGTCTGTTACTGTATATGTGTATCTTATGGATATCCTTTAAGCGCAATGCCTTGACCATGTCTGCCCTGCTTTCTTCAGCTGATGGATTTTGCCATTGTAGTGGGCTATTGTTTTTCACATTTTTTTAAATTTATCCTTCAGTTCAAATGCTTCTGGACATGATTACAGCTAGACTCTTTCCTTTTTCCCCAGTACTGTAGCAACTCTATTGTTTCTACTTCTGTTTTTAAGAACTTTAAACTTCATCTTAATAAAGCCCAGCCAATGTAAATTCTGCCTTAACATGTACAAAAGCTTTAGAAGGAGTCTTCTGCACTAAATATGCTTAAACCCTATTGATGTCAGAGGGAACAGATTACATTGAATGTACTACAGCACTACAATAAGTTTAGTGCTTCCTTTTTCCTTCCTTTTTCTGCCTTGTATCCAGCTGCCTCTCTGCTGGTATTAAAAGGTTTTGTTGACTTTGCTTGGTTCAAAGTTTAAGTAAAGTGAACACAAACTTTTATAAAATCTACCACTAAAAAAATATTCCCAAGATATTCTGTAAAAGGCAAGGATGACATATATTTTTACATCAATGTACTTTCTTCAGTAGTTTTTGAGACATTGCTACTACAGGACTAGAGTCAGTTAGAGAAAAAGACTATGAACAGAAAAGAAATCCATTTAAATTGAGTCTTAACCATCTTCCTCACAAGAAGAAACAAACTATATGTTCAAAGGAGTTTCAAGAAAGCATTGTGGGCATCATCTGGGTAAAGATCAGCAAGATAACTCTTATCTAGGCTTTGGTTCATTTTAAGTAGGCAGCATCCTGTAGCTTTTCTGTTCCAGACCAGAGCTGAAGTCAGAACAGGGAGGCAATGAAGTGTTTCTTGTTTCAGCCCGTTTCTGTTTAGCTGCAGTTCCCTGCAGCCCTGCTCCTCCCATGGCCTGGCCTAGCCTGGAGACACGGCTGGGGCACATTGGGGGTTGCACTGGAGCCCCACACTCTTCCCCGCCTGCCTGTTCTGTCCTGGGAAAACCAAGGCAAGAATTTTCTAGCAAAGCTGGTGGTGATCCTTCTAGCAACATGGATCATGCTTTGTGTGGAGGTAGTGAAGACTCAGCGTGCTGATCAGCACCTGTCAGCATCGGTTTATGAAGGATGGGGCTAATGGGACAATCCTCCCCACTGTCAGTGCCCAGCAGGCCCAGGAGAGGTGGTGACAACCCTCCGGCTGTACAGTGTCTCTTCCTCCCACCTGCGGGTCATGGTGCAGCTGAATCTGGGTGGTTTTCTAGCAACAGGCTGCCCAGAGAAGCTGTGGATGCCCCCTCCCTAGAAGTGCTCAAGGCCAGGTTGGATGAGGCTTTGAGCAACCTGGTCTAGTGGAAGGTGTCCCTGCTCATGGCAGGGGGGGGGGAACTGGATGAGCTTTAAGGGCCCTTCCAACCCAAACCATTCTATGATTTTTTGATTCTATGGGCATGCCTGCACACACAAGGAGGGGTAACTCCAGACAAGTGTCCCTGGCAGATAATATTAGGCACCTTGCTCAAAGCAGCTTTGTGCTGCACATCATCGCATACAATGTGCTTGTGCTTGTCTTTTGTACCACACCCTAATTCTTCCCAAGTTTTCCCTTGCCCACAGTATGATATCTGGCTGACATACAAGGAATTACAGGAACAGAAATTGCTACAGTATGTAGGAATAATGGGTAATCTGCTCCGATTATATCGACATTGTCACATGCCTTTAAAACTCAGTTTCATTTTCTACCTTTAGTCTGTTTTCAGCATCATTGATGCCCTCACAGATGAAGAAAGCTGGCGAGAGATCATCTCAATAAGCAAAAAATTTTTCATTTTTCAGATAACCTGGTTGACCCTGTGCAGGCTCACCCAGATGTTGAAGATGCTCAGGTAAGGGCTAAATCAGCTGTGAAGACCTTACCTTATGCTGGTCTTTTGCAGTGGGAAAGGCCACTTTAAAGCTGAAGCTAACTCAGGGCCTGGAGCATGTTCCTCTGCCTTTAGGATTTCATTTCATCTGTCTGCCCAGGGCTCCCTCCCTTGGGAACTGCTGGTAGGGCTCTTGAGCTTCACCAATGCCAGAGCTGCATTGCACCTGTGTCACAGCCCAGCCCTTACTGAGAACAGAGAAAGAGGCAACATTTTCTTCAAAGGAGGTTTTGAAGTAAAACGAGTGGTTTCAGCAGATCTTACAGACCCACTCCCCTCATAGCTGCCCAGCTGTGTCTCACCTTCTTCCCTCCCACCATCAAACATACGGAGGCAGAGGGGCTGTGATTGAGAAAGGGGTGAGGAAAAGGCTTTGAGGAGGGTGCGTGTGGGTAGCTGACACTAGCATCGAGATAACAATTTTAAATTGCTCTTTGGACAGAAACTCAGCTATCCTTTGTGTTCTCCAGCCCCACTGAATGACTGGAATGCTGCTGCAACACCCCTTCCTCCCCACAGCGAGTCCCCTTACATCAGTATTACTCAAGACCAGACCTAGGTGCTAGGTACGGGCTCTGCAGCCTGTCCTTACATGATCAAGAGCATGTGCCATCCTGATAGATACCCACAGTCCTCTTGCTCCCCCTTTCCCTCTATGTTTGCTTATAAATTCATTCCTGGGACTACTCACAGTGTAAGGCACACCACAATTTTTGAGTAAAGATGTTGCCATCTGTCGTTAAAAGTAGTTGTGCTTCAGTGTTCCTCATTTTTTATGTGACTCAGGTGGTGCTGAGCAGTACTTTTTTGTAAAAGTATCATTAACAACCGTGTTTTTCATTTTTTTTTAGCAGGAGCTACTCATTTTGAGGAAGCATTACTGAAATCAGTACATTAATTTTTAAAATAAGAAAGATCTGAAAGTGGCACGTAAACCACAAATTAGTAGTCAGGGTATCTGACTTCTGAGGGTTCAGAAAGAATAGAGAAGTAACCCATAAAGTGGTAAAATAAAAGTACCTAATATTAATTTTGAGAGAAATATATAGACCTAAACCACAAAAAATAGTATGTCCTCTCATGCTGTATATTCTATTTGTACGTCATCCTATGGGGAAGAACATAGCTTGTCAACCAATTTAAAACATGAGGACTTAGGTTTCAGAAGTCATTTTTTTGTGTTGGTTTTAAACAGATATACATCATTATCAATACTAAAGGAACTATACTTGAAGAACAATAGCTACCTCGAAGAGTTGCAGTCCTAATTAAATCTATTTGTACTAGTGGAAATATTTCCAGTGACTTCAGTATGCCAAGGATTAAGCTCTTGGTACCATAGTTGTCTGATCAAGAGCATTGTGCTTCATGCACCGCTGCAACAACTAATCCTTGTGTGGCCTTCTAGCTAACAAAATTATCATCCTCGTGCTGGGCTAGACCTAAATGTTGTATGGAGGGGTAGCTGGTAATTTAGGGTACAAATCAGCAGAAAGCAGTCTACCAGCAGGTTTACTACTCTAAACCAGCCTGTAGTAGGTGGAAGCAAAATGCAGAGAAAGTAAGTAAGCACTGGAGTTGCTAGAAGTTAGGTCCTCTTCTGGGCAATGTGCACATTTTTTTGCTTTGATCAGAAAACATGAGCTCTGTCTTGGAGCTAGATGTCTGTGCGGGATTAGCTGCTTAAAACACTAATCTCTGGTCTTTCCAGTTTTGTTTTGTTTTTTTTTTTTGATTTACAGAACCCTACAAATTTTTCATTACTCTGAGGTGGATGGAAACCTGTTAAGAAAAAATTGCCTTTTTGGTCATTTTTTCATGACTCCACTAAAATAGTCCCCTGATATCTGGATGTCCAGGTGCTCAGATACTAATCTACTGTCTAACACTGTATCTATTAGCACCGCCACTATTTGCCCTCCAGAACCTGTTCTGACCTAGCCTGCTTTCAGAAGAGGTTCAGGACCATAAATCCTGATGACAAGAAATGGCTTTTTCTAACCTAGAATTAACCAGCTTCTTCTCTGATCCTTAATCTCTGCTTTTGTCTCTTTGGTGCTTGCTACTCAGTTAGTTGAGCTTGTCCTGCTTAGCAGGAACCACTCCTTTTGTGGGGAGCCTGGACACCTACCTAGAGACTAGAGGTCTAATGGGGCATCTGAGAATAATGGGTGGCAATTCTAAGTGTAAATCCTCTTGGCGAATTTTGTATTCCATATACTTAAGCCCTTATTAAGGTTAGGCAGCAGCAGAACAGATTTTAGGAAAGTACAGAGTACCTTTAGATACTTACAGAGGCAAAACCACCTACTTTTTAAAACATAGCCCAAAGCCACAGATCAAAAATATATTAAATTATGTGGCACGAGAGATTATGGCTCTGTTAGATGGAGTAGCCATCCAGGATCATTCCCTTAGTCAAAATGGATGGCATGAAGGAAAACTGTGGTGTTGGAAATGAATCTTGCAGATGGATTATTCGGCAGCTGGTGGCTTCTTTTTGTAGAATGGCTCCCCTTCTATAACCTAGAATTTACTGGCACTTCACTAGGGAACTTTCTGCTGTGTTAGACAGCTCTTTACACCTGCAATGTCAAAAGAAAAGCACTATAAATAGAGAATATGCATTCTGCAGTGAAAAAGATTTTTATATAGCTAACTTGCTACTTATTTGGGGCACTTAAAGAGAGTTCATTCCTTATAATGGACTGTCAAAGTTGTCAGAAGCTCTGTGGCAAACATAGCCAATGAAGAGAAAAAGCCTGGCAAGCTGAAAAAGGTTAGTAGCTTTTCTACAGGCCTTCATTTTTTTTCCCCAGCAGCAGGCCAGAAATATACAACCAAATATTCAGAAAAAAATTTTTTCCATGATTTTTCAATCAATAGCTTATGCAATGAGATGGATATTAAACATGCCAACTGAACCAAATGTGAGGACACAAGCATCTGTCTCCATCAGGTCAGTGGTGATTGTCAGTCATAACGGGTTCATTGAACTCCAGGGGAATGTTTTCTTCTTCTTAACACACAAGATCTCTTCATGACACCAAATATTGTCAGGGAACCTAAATGACATCCTCCTGAAATATCTTCAGTCACCTGGGCTATATGCATACATTCTTCTATCCAGTGGGAAATACTGGCCATGTAATAGTTTGCAGCTGTATCCCCTGACTTTGACATAGCTGCAGGAGCCAGCAACTTGTCTCTGGATGTCTAGTCTGCTATTGATATTGATTGATTTGCCTCATACTGCTTCCTACAGTTTTATAAACAACCATTTCTCATTCACACTCTCTGCTACTAATTTTTTTTTAAAACATAGCAAGACAGCCTTGGTGTTTCATGAGCTGTAGTCACCACACACTGAGCAGGAGTTTGTTAGCCAGTTCCGAGATGTTAGTACAACCCACTGCATGCCCACGCTGAACACAAAGAGGCAGCATTATATAGGATATAACTGAAAATCAGACTGAGGTTTATCTAATATGGCTAATAAATATCCACCTTTGTAACAACTTCTTCCCATTCCTGGAACTTATGAGCTCCACAGAAACAGTCAAGAAACTGGCCTTGTATAAATGTGGTGCTTAGGGACATGGTTTAGTGGTGGACTCGGCAGTGTTAGGTTTACATTGGACTCAATGATCTTAAAGGTCTTTTCCAACCAAAGTGATTTTATTATTCAATTCCTTTCCACACACAATTTTGTATGGCAATGATGAAGGGTCATTCTACCATATTAGGAGCAGACATTTGGTAGGTAAAAATTTGAAGGAAAAAATTAGAGATATCATTTATCAAGCATAAGGGAGAAACTAGAAGCAACAGCAACAATAATAGTTCTTTCCTACATCAGCATTTGCATTTTTTCTCTCCAGCACATTTTGACAGAAAACATGTAACTGTGATTTAAGAATTGTCATTTTTTTTTTTGCCAATCTGTGGCTAAAAGTGAACCCAGTATCCTTCATGATGATTCTTCCTGCCTGGCCAACAGTAATTCTGATCAACCCATTCCATGGTGTGCTGATTTTGGCTGAAGTAGGGTTAATTTTCTTCATAGCAAATAGTATGGGACTGTGTTTTGGATTTGTGCCGAAAACAGTGTTGATAATGCAGAGATGTTTTCATTATTGCTGAGCAGTGCTTACACAGAGTCATGGACTTTTCTGCTCCTCACACCACCCCACCAGTGAGCAGGCTGGGAGTGCGCAAGAAGCTGGGAGAGGGTGCAGATGGGACAGCTGACCTCAACTGACCACAGGGATATTCCATACCATATGATGTCATGCTCAGCATATAAAGCTGGGGGAAGAAGAAGGAAGGAGGGGACATACGGAGTGAGGGCTTTTGTCTTCCCAAGTGAACATTATGCGTGATGGAGCCCTGCTATCCTGGAGATGGCTGAACACCTGCCTGTCGATGGGAAGTAGTGAATAAATTCCTTGCTTTGCTTGTGGGTGGCTTTTGCTTTACTTATTAAACTGTCTTTATCTCAACCCACGAGTTTTCTCACTTTCACTCTTTTGATTCTCTTCCCCATCCTAACAGGGAGGGGAGTAAGCGAGTGTCTGTTTGGTGCTTAGTTGCTGGCTCTGTTTAAACCATGACATGTGATCAGGAAATAATTAAATCCAGGATGTGCTGTCAGAGATATACAGATTCTTATTTTCCTTCCAGATATCAAGATGAGATAAACTAGGCCTATCTAAAAAGATTTTCTTTCTGTGCTCACAGAGAAAAGAGGGTCATGGATTTTAACATTTCAAGGGTTTATTGTTTTTTTTTTCCTTTTTTGTTTCTTATTTGTATTCAAAAACAATTAAGAGACTGGCCATGGGGGAAAAAATCAGAAACAACTACATGAACTCCTAATGATGGTAGTAAAAGGAACAAAAGATTAATAGAAAGGGCTTACCCCTGGTTTATGTCTTTACAGTTTCTTCTAATGAGGTACAATGTTGGGTAACTGGTGTCATGTCTTGTGTCATAATGTATCACATTCATATGAGGGTCTGTCATGTCACAGAGAGTAATAGGAGATGACAGATACAATCAGAGACTGTCAGCCTAGAAATTTTTATTTTTTTAAATTTTTATGTATAAAGACTTAAAATGTATAAAACATGTTAGTGGTAAGTTAAAAGGATGAGGAGGAGAGAAAGGAGAAGAAATAAAAAATAGTCTTTACAAGACAGAAAGCAGGTCAGGGCAAAAGGCCAGGTCTCAGAAAAATCATTCAAAAAGTCAGGCAAGCTTGATCCTTGTCACCTCAACCTGCAGGGTTAGCTTAGCAATAGTGGAGCTGCTTAGAATTTGAACTCTAACTTTTGGGACTATTTAGAGTAGGTTCTAGTTTAATTTATTAATTTTTTTGTTCAGCCTACACCCTGGAAAGTTAGATTCAGGTGTACATTCAGGTTGCTAATTCCCTGCAAATTCAGGTCTCAGAGTCCAGCTCTGAACAAGTTTTCTTGCTTCCCTGTGCCAGGCCAAAGCTCGGCTCAGGAGAAGCTGTGGGGGAGCAATGATGTGGAGTTATTCTTCCACACCTACCCAAGGGCCTGTGGCAGGTGAAGTGCTCAACAAATGCAACGTGAGGAATGTTCTCATCTGGCACTTACTGTGCCCCACTGTGCATTGTTCTGCTGCTCCATCATTGCCTGCAGAGAGACAATACAAGCTAGGAACTGAGTTGTATATCTCCCAGTGTTTCCCTAGTTTTGTTCCACCACACATCTACTTCTTGTTAGACTGACAATGCCATTTTCCAAGTGTCAGGACAGAGGAGATGCTGCTGAGTGTTGCAGTCCTCATGGTGATGAATACAGGCAGGCATGGGTTAGCATAACTCTCCTCGGGCTGTAACTTCATGGCTTCAGACACCTCCAGTGATGCCTGCAATCGACCAAATGTTCCTCCAGGCTTTTATTCTGGGGAACCCCAACTTCAGAGCCAAGTCAAGATACTGCTCTCTTGGGGCAGAATGCTGTTGCTGCCCCTCATGGCTACAATGATTGATCAACAGGTTTCATTCCATGTGCCAGAAGTGCATGACCATCCTTGCCTGGAAACTTGTCATGCCACCCACAGCATAGCTGTTACTTCAGCTTTTTGGAGAGGACTATCTTACTGTCTGGGTAAAGACCTCTCACAGCGTGTTTGGATAGAAGCAAGGAGATTTTGCCATACCCACTGGTACCAGGAGAACTGAAAGACAGATTGAGGAGTCCAATATTAAAGCTGATGGGTGGCAAAAAGTAGATGCATCTTACTGCAATGGCTTGTTTTGCTTTGCAAAGCTTTAATAAGCCTAGGAGTGAGACTTTCTGTGTGTCGGAGAAGGGGAGCTGGGGGAGCTGCTCAGCAACTAGAAAGGAGGCTTCCATAAAATGACACCACTGCTCAGAACATATTGCTGGGGATGCATTGTACTGCTATGCTACAATTAATGGTGACTCAAAACTATGCACATTCCTCTGGTTTTGGCTTTAATCCTAAATTTATTATATGTACTCTGTATATATGAATTTAACAGCACACCTATGACAGTTCATGTAGAGATTTTTGTTTAATTTGACAGGGATTTGATTTGATTTGACAGCTAAAGGCTGGTGTTTTAATGAACTACTTATGATATATAACCGTAATTGTAAATATGTTTTTAAAGGTGTTTTAACTATAAATGAAACTAGATGTTGTGAGCAGTAGAAAATATAAGAAAGAAATAACAAGGAAAAGTTGAAAACTCTATAATTTTTATACTAAATATTTCAATATGTTTATTTGTATTCTAAGCTACTCAGTGCAGAGAAGCAAACACTTTCAAGGTTAAAATTATGTCTGTGCAGGAAGCTCAGGCATGTCCTCTATTTCTTAAGTTCTGGAGATAATGGAAGAAGGACCCATCTGTTCTGGTAGAGGGAGTAAAATCCCTTTTAAACATACTCTCTTTTTTTGTATATATATATATATATTTTTATTTTTTTT
>NW_010325205.1:6952-8224 GCF_000700745.2 Antrostomus carolinensis | reverse complement strand
CAAAAACCAGCAATCACCAATATGAAAAAAGCAATAGCTATATTTATAGCTGCCTTAGTACATCTTAGCATTATGAAACAAATGCAGTTTAATCATCCAGGTCTCTGGGTTTGTCACAACCCTTGTGACAGATCTGAGAGATTATTTTTAATATTTTCCTGTGTTAGATGTTGAAGTTTAAGCTTAGATAATGTACAAAACAATAGAAATTTTCCAACAGTTAATGGGGCTTGAAGCTTTTATTATTCTTTGAAAGGTAAACAGTATTTTACATAATACTAGTAACGTACATAAATTAGGCCTAGCTTTTCAACTCCTTGGATTATTTGCTCAGCTGATTAAAAAAACAGTTAATATACAGCTCTGTTTCTAACTTTCTGTCACTTACAGACTCTTAACATCTATAGGTTACTGCTCTCTAAAATTTTGGGCAATCTTTTAGCACTTATGCTTGCATGATCCTTTGTAGTATTTCAGTACGTTCATCAAGTGGGGTGCACGTGGATATATAAACAAGCTTCCCTCTGTGAGGTTATATATGCAAGTAATATCCATCTGTATATCTGTACTGTATCTGTAGTTCAGTAACATCATGGATCATAGAATCATAAAACAGTATGATCTGTTAGGATCAAGTTCAACTGTTACCAAACACTACCAAGTTTACCAGTAAACCATGTCTTTAAGCACCACATCTACACATCTTTTAAACACCTGCAGGGATGGTGAACCAACCACTTCTCTGGGCATCCTGTTCCAGTGCTCAACAATCCTTTTGGTGAAGAAGTTTTTCCTAATATCCAGTCTAAGCCTCCTCTGGTGCAACTTGCTCTTGTCCTATCACTTGTTACTTGGAAGAAGAGACCAACACCCACCTCACTACAACCTCCTTTCAGGTACTTGTAGAGAGTGATAAGATCTCCCCTCAGCCTCCTCTTCTCCAGGATAAACAACCTCAGTTCCCTCAGCCGCTCCTCACAAGACTTGTACTCCAGACCCTTCACCAGCTTTATTGCCCTTCTGTGAACTCAATGTCTCTCTTGTAGTGAAGGGCCCAAAACTGAACAGAGTACTCGAGGTGTGGCCTCACCAGTGCCCAGTACAGCGGGACAATCACTTCCCTACTCCTACTGGCCACACTATTTCTGATACAGGCCAGGATGCTGTTGGCCTTCTTGGCCACCTGAGCACACTGCAGGCTCATGTTCAGCCAGCTGTCAACCAACACTCCCAGGTCCTTTTCCACCAGGCAGCTTTCCAGCCACTGATCCC
>NW_010325205.1:5123-6830 GCF_000700745.2 Antrostomus carolinensis | reverse complement strand
CTGTAGAGCCTTCCTAACCCCCAGCAGATCAACACTTCCTGCCCAGTTTCTTGTCATCTGCAAACTTACTGAGGATGCACTCAATCCCCTCATCCAGATCACTGATAAAGATACTAAACAGATCTGGCCCCAGTACTGAGCTTTGGAGAACACCACTTGTGACTGAATTTAAATCCATTCACCACAATTATTTGGGCCCAGCCATTCATCTAGTTTTTTACCCAGTGAAGACTACACCCATTCAAGCTATGAGCAGACAGTTTTTGCAGGAGAATGCTGCAGTAAACAGTGTTAAAGGCTTTAATAAAGTCCAGGTACACAACATCCACAGCCTTTCTCTCATCCACTAAGTGGGTCACCTTGCCATACAAGGACATCAGGTTAGTCAAGCAGGACCTGCTTTTCATAAACCCATGCTGACTGGGCCTCATCACCTGGTTGTCCTGTGCTGTGTGACGGCACTCAAGATGATCTGTTCCATAACATTCTCAAGCACAAGATACTCTTTCTGGCTCTTGTTGTAGATGGGCATTACATTTGCTAACCTCTTGACAACTGGGACTCCCCAGTTAGCCACAACTGATGATAAATGATTGAAAGTGGCTTGCTGTGCATTTCTGCTGCTCTCTCAGTACCCTTGGGTGAATCCCAACTGGCCCCATAGACCTGTATGTGTCTAAGTGGTGTAGGAGGTCACTAACTATTTCCTCTTGGGTTATGAGGGCTTCATTCTGCTCCTTGTCTCTGCCTTCCAGCTCAAGGGACTAAGAACAACTGGTCTTACTATTAAAGACTAGGCATAGAAGGCATCAAGTACCTGACTTTTCCTCATCCTTTGTCACTATATTTCCTCTTGCACGCAATAAAGGATGGAGATTCTCCTTAGCTCTCCTTTTGTTGTTAAGGCATTATAGAAACATACATGTCTTTTACAACAGTAGACAGATTAAGTTCTAGTTGAGTTCTGGCCCTTTTAATTTTCTGCCTGCAGGACATCCCTGTAGTCCTACTGAGTAGCCTGCCCCTTCTTCCAAAGGACATAAACTCTTTTTTTTCTGAGTTCCAGCCAAAGCTCTCTGTTCAGCCAGGCTGGTCTTCTTCCCTGCTACCTCACCTTTTGGCCCATGGGGACAGCCTGCTCCTGCACCTGTAAGATTTCCTTCTTGAAGAATGTCCAGCCTTCCTGGACTCCTTTGCCCTTCAGCACTGCCTCCCAAGGGATTCTGTCAACCAGGCCCCTGAACAGGAGTCTGTCCTCTGGATGTCCAGTTCTGATAACCACTCTTCTTACTTCTCCAAGAATCAAAACTGTATAATTTTGTGATCACTGTGCCCAAGACGGCCTCCAACCACCACATTACCCACAAATCCTTCTCTGTTCACAAACAATAGGTCCAATGGGGTGCCTTCCCTTGTTGACTCACTCACCAGCTGTATCAGAATGTTATCTTCCACACAATCCAGGAACCTCCTAGATTGTTTCCTCTCTGCTGCATTGTATTTCCAGCAGACATCTTGAAAGTTGAAGCCCTCCATGAGAAGAAGGGCTGGCAATCATGAGACTTCTCACAGCCACTTATAGAATACTTAATCTGCTTCTTCATCCTGGTTAGGTGGTCTATAATAGACCCCCATCATGGTAGCTGCCTTGTTGAACTTTCCTCTGATTTTTACCCATAAATGCTCACCCTTTCATTGCCATTACCT
>NW_010325205.1:0-4594 GCF_000700745.2 Antrostomus carolinensis | reverse complement strand
TGATATGATATGGAACATCCCATTGGCATATCTAACTGTCAAATAAGTTTATTAATTTAAATATTCTTCTCCCCCTTAAATCTTGTGCTTGTGGACTAACAGAACACAAAGTCCTTCACTTCCAGTGACAAAAATGTAAACATTGGTATGTTCTCAGTGTCTCTCTCATAGCAAATTCCAGGCTGAAAGCAAAATGCAGCACAATTCTAGTTACTGAAAAAGAAACCCAGCTCTCTTTCAGCTAAAAACCAGGACATGCCACCATGTTTCTGTGATTACAATTACATCATAGTTTTCCAGCTGCACAACGGTTTCCAGGTCCTCCT
The DNA here is from genome assembly GCF_000700745.2 of Antrostomus carolinensis. Taxonomy (NCBI): domain Eukaryota; kingdom Metazoa; phylum Chordata; class Aves; order Caprimulgiformes; family Caprimulgidae; genus Antrostomus; species Antrostomus carolinensis. Next base: position 4,268 of record NW_010325205.1, on the reverse strand, counting down.
GTTTGTTGGCCATGCTGTGTTCATTAGTATAGATGCACTTCATTTGGGCTATTGATCCTGCCTCCTCTTTTGAAGGAGAAGTATTAATTCCCATGTGACTGTTCTCAGGTGCTTCTAACACATCAACATGTGTTGCTAACACATCAACAACCCTTGCTGCCACATGCATCTCCATCTGCTACCTCCACTGAAATGGCAGACCAAAGGACCTCACTAGCACACTGTCCCTCAAACATTGGTGTGCCACCCTATAGCTTACCACTAAGCCCGTTTTTATCCCTTTCCCACTTTAAATTTAATTTAAAGCTCTTTCAATGAACTCTGCTAACTCTTGCACAAAGATCCTTTTCCCCTTTGAGACAGGTGTACCGCATCTGTCAGCAGTAGGCCTGGTGTGTAGACTGACTCATGATCAAAAAACCTCAAATTCCTCTGGTGACTCCAGTCTCAGAGCCAGGTATTGGTCAGCTGAGTCTTCCTGTTTCTTCCACCACTATTCCTTGCAACTGGAAGGATAGAGAAAAAAAAATACCTGTGCTCCCGATCCCTTAACCAGTTGTCCCAAGGCCCTGAAGTCTCCTTTGATGGTCCTTGGACTTCCTGTTGCAAATTCATTGCTGATCACCTGAAAAATCAATAACGGATAGTAATCTGAGGGCCAAACCAGAGCAGGAAGTTTTCTCCTTACATCTTTAACCTGGGCCCCAAGGAGGCAGCAAATTTCCCTAAGAGTTTGGTCCAGTCAGTATATTGGGCATTCTGTTCCCCTGAAAAGAGAGTCTCCTATGACAATACCCATATTTTTCTTTATGTAAGTGGTTTTGCTGCAGGGCATAGGCTGACTCAACCTTGGTGACACCTGCAACCTGGTAGGATCATTGTCTCCGTCATGGTTTCGTTCCACTTTTCAGAGCCTTGTACCCATTGTACCAGGGCACCTGGGAAGGTGGGACAGTCACAGAGGAGACGTGCCTGCTGCGCCGGGCAGGAACTTGTCACCATTTTCCCCCGTCCCTTAAGTCACAGTGTTCTGCCAGCTGGAGAGAGGACAGGGAATCCTCCATATCAGGTGTCCTGTCTGCCTGACAGGTCTGTCCCAGGGGTGATATGTGTAGTTCCAGTGGTCAATCTCCTTCTCAGACTCCCCAATACTCTTCAACCTCTTCACCTCCTCCTGGAGCTCTGTCACTTAGCAGAGCAGTTCCTCTACCAGGGCACAGCTCCCGCAGATGTGCTCACCACAGCCATCCCATACTGCCCTGTGAGTAGGGCACAGCCAGCAGCCTGGCACCTGGGTAGCAGCCTGTTCCTGTCTGAGCTCTATCTGGACAGTGGCATCACTTGTGGCAGGTCCAGAGTTAAAAGAGGAGAAGGCTTGCTGCTGGGCAGGTGCCATCTTGTCCTGACAGAGTGGCAGAGCTGCCACACAAACTGCCACAGCCTATCTGCCTGCCCTGCTCATGGTGCTCCCCAGAGGGTTGCTTTATGGGGATCTTGGCTGTGGTTGCTCCTGGCCCTGCCCAGGTCTCATCAGCTGCTCTCATGTGAGCTGTGGGCTCCCAGCAGGTCTCTCTGCTCTCTGGAGGTTCCCCCAGTTGGGGAAACCCCCCAGTGCACTTCCATGGAGTGCTTCCACTGCAGATCCTGCTGCTGCCAGAGCTGTTCACCTTGGTGAGTGACTCAAAATAGTAACAGCAATAGCCTAGTTCGTGGTATGGTGAGGCTAATTGTTGTAGCTGACACCCACTCCTCAGCCTTGAAGCCTGAGATGTGAGAGGTTAGAAAATGAGTAATGAACTGAGAATTCAGGAACCTCTATAGGGTAACAGACATATGACTGAGAAGTTAGGTAGAACATATCAATCCCTTAATTACCTTACTTCCTTTTCTTTTAGAGGGGAAAGATATGCTTAATCAAGATCTGCCCTTTGCTGAAGGTAGACTGAAGTGATTTTTGTCCTAATTAGTGAGAACTTCTGGTTTCTGTGTAAAGGTTATTTCTGTGTATTTCTTTGGGATATTTGCATAGATCACCGGCCTTTTAATAGTTTTTCTGAAAAAGAAAGAAGGTAACAGAACTTAACTCTTTGAGCAAAAGCAGACTCGTAAAAGTGAGCTTGCAGAACCTTAGGCTGGTATTTCTCCAGTTGATTTAGAGAAGTTTGAAAGTTTGCTATTGATATAGTTATTCTAGTTATAAAATTATTTTTTTAAAAAGGCAAAAAAATAAAGGAGTGTTGAGAATTAAGGTAGGAGTGGGGCTCACAGCACTGAATTTGCTCTCTACAGAGGATCTGTCAGGTAGAATCAATCTAGTTTTGAACTCTTACATTTTGAAAGCCTCCAAAGTACTGGTGTGTAAGAAAAACTATATTCTCTGATAAAAAAGGAAAATTCCCCACTTTAGAGAGTAAGGATTACAGAAACTATTTTTAAGCACTGTGTAGTTTTACATCTCTTGTTAAGGTTATCAGTAGTAGTGTGAAATGAGAGATTTCCTGAGAAAATCCTTAAATATTAACAGCTTGTTAACTAAAGAACATGAACTTTCACCTTGTTGCACAGTGTGATTTTTTTTTTGCCTACATGGGACAGATTTAAGTACAACTATTTGATTTTTCAACTGTTTTGTTCTTACAAGACAAATGAGACAAATTGTTTGGGGAAAAGAGCTCCAAATGACTGTAAGATGCAAATATGATAACTCTTACTAGGCTTAAAAACACTTCAATTGCTAAGCCAAAGCCAAGCCTTGATCTGCCTGCTCTGCCGATGCATGTCAGATTTTCTGTCATCTTGAAATATGCCATTAAAGTCTTGTAGGTATAAAATTTGGATGTATGTAAAAGAAAACCAACCAAAAAAACCCCAAACATAGTTCAACATGACATTATTTTTAGTCCACTAGAAACTGCTTCTGGCAATAACCCCAAACTGGACATGTATTTGCGGTTGGCCTGATGTAATTAGCAGGGCACTTCAATGTAGGTGGTGTCCTTGATGATTTTTGCTGCTTTCTTCATATTTTTTTTTCTCTATTTCCAAGACTAACTAGAAAAGTAATCTTAAAAGTAATGGTGGAATGTCTCTTCTTTATTCCATTCTCAGCCTTGAAAATGTCAAGGAGAGAAAAAATTACTAATAAAAGAAGCTCTAGGAGACCGTGTATCTGAACATCTGCAGTATTTTTGCAGAATCCTTTTTATTACAGGTTCTTTCTGGAACTCTCTGAATATGTGTATCTGTGGTTCTCTTCAAGGTCACAGTCACTTTTATAGAGAAGTTAGGGCTCTGGAAACTGTGTCTGTGCCAGATCAGCTTTAAATTTTAAAGAAATTGAGGCAGCACGTGCTTCAGGCATTACTAAGTCCTCTCACTGACCATGTAGAAAGTACTATGTGATCTTTCCTTAGTGCCTGATAGCTTGTCTGTCCTCATTGTACAAGAAATGAATGAACTACTCAAAAGTGATTAAAAATATTGTCCTGAGCTCTGCTGTAAAGAATGCTGAGGGGACTAATACACTGACCCACTGTAAAAAGCAAAAATCAAACTTCTGAAATTTAGATTGTTTGACCTAATTTTATTATAAGGCATTTTTCTAGGGTTTCTTATGCAATTAAATAAAAACTGTTGCAAATTAAGATAACTTATTCATTGCAAGGAGGTAGCACACCCACTGGAAGACTGAAGATTAAGAAAACCAAACATATTTTTGAGGAAATAGGTGGAAATAAAACCCACATTTAGCTGAAAGAAATAAATACCTAGATACTGGGTACTTTGTTGATAAGACATCATGTTGGGGTTTTCATTTTATAGAAAATCTATTATTTAATTCTTGAAATTTTTCATAAATCTAAATTTTAAAAAATTCACATCAAAACATCTAAGTTAAATGTTAATTTGTTTTCATGTTTACTTTTTGGTATTATGTAGATGAATCTTTTTTTGAAAGGATGCCTGAAATTCAAGTGGAGACAAGAATTTTCATCTCAAACTGGAAATTCCAACTTCACCGCAGTGTTCTTTTCCTCCTTTAAAATTTTTAAGCTTTCAAGGAGATGGTGATGTTGTGTTTGCAAAACAAAATATTTCAGCCAGAAAATTTTAATCCAGTCCTTCTCTTTACTTCTCTTTCTATCTCCTTTTTTACCTGCTTTTAATAATGTTTTGCGATTTAAATAGCTCTTCACAGCAGCCCTGGCTAATAAATGATTTTTTTCCCCAGTGATAAGAAATTCAACAAGGCCAAATACAAGGTCCTG
>NW_010325204.1:0-17150 GCF_000700745.2 Antrostomus carolinensis | reverse complement strand
CCCAATCTATTCTATGATTCTATGATTATTATTGCCTCAGAGAGATTGCAGTTTGAGTCTTAGATGAAGACATTACCATGTTTTAATGTATGTGAACCATGCAAGATCAAAGGGAGATACAGAAGGGCTGCCTACATGGAATCACGGGAAACAAATTAACAGGGTAGAAAAGGCTCCGGTCACTTGCTCTCATATTATCAGCACATATGTGTAGACACATTAAGGGGTTTGCACAGGAAAAGCAGTCATCACTGAAAAATAACACATTGCTCTGCATCAGCTGGGCTACAGTAATGCTCCAGCTATCTGCAGCAGGAAAAAGTGCCTGAGTTGGCATATTCATCTCCACCCTGCAGACCTCTCTCTTTAGCTCCTCACTTGCTGCACCCTGTAACTTCCTGCTGCCTTCCAGCCATAGATAACTCCAATAGGATCCCCAAAAGATTATCCTACACTTGTCTTTAAGTCCTACATGATACAGAGCATGCTCAAGGCTTTCAGCACATTAAGTATGCTAAACAAAACTCTTCTAACGGAGATGTTAAATTCTAAATATACCACTCATCTAATTAAAAATATTTAGGAGAGCTATAATAATGATGATAATTAGTTAATGAATGGCTGATCTTCATTTACAGAAGTGAAAAAATGATTTTAATATCTTCAAGGAAAAAATCTTTAAAGTTGAAAGGCATTTTTCTCAAGTGTGCATATACTTATGTAATTTAAGTTTATAAGCAACCCAAACCCCTTCTTCCTCTGAAAAAAGCAAAAATAAAAATATCTAACTTTCCTTTATAAAGACTTGAAAAGCCCACTGTAATTACAGTGCATTTAGAGTGGGATGTATCTGATTTAGCTGTCTGACTTGGCCACTGGCTGTTCTTTTAGTGTAGTTGCAAATACTTTATACTATCTATACATCCACAGAACCAGTGTTTGATTTCTTCCCTAAAGAATCTAGACTGCTTATTAAACATGGCTAGTGAGATGCAGTGTGGACTCTGCTGATTTCTGCTATGTAACATAATGAACCAGCCTTGCCTATTCAGGAAGCTGATGGCATGGATCCGATTTTTGAAGAATTATTATTTGTATGACCCATTATGGTGAGACAGTTTGTGCAGAATGATTAGGGCTCCAGCAATGAGCAGAGCTAGTTAGTACATGAAAGCTGAATCCCAGTCTAGTGTCATCCACACATAAAACTTCCTTCTAAACCAAACACTCTTGCAGCTGTCAGAGTCGCTGTTGTTGCTTTCTGGCTTTGTAAGTGAGCTAGGGACACTTCAAAAAGCTCCCGGCAAGCTGGACCTCGTTAAAGCTCCCATTTCATCCTGGACGTTGTTCATGATGCTTCATTATTATCTACTTAATACAAGCCACGATCGTTCCACTCCACTAAATGGAGCTGTAATACAAGCGCCTGGAGTGGATTTTTCTTTGGTCGCATTCCATGCAAAGCTTCCTCTCTTTGAGTTGGACAGTTACAGTTGTGCCAAAACCACACTCTTTATCTATTTTTATCTGTAGTCACATCGAGGAAGCCTTAATTATTCAAACAGACTTTTCCTTCTATGTACAGAGTATCAGAGGCAAGCTCCTACCATTTATTTTACGATGACTACCTCCCTCTTGTGGTCCTTGTGCCAACCGTGTGGCAGGCAGATCATCAACATGCCAGGGGAAGACTAATAACACAAAATGCCAGCGCACCTTGAGAAGACACAGCTCACAGCCTGCAGTTTCCCCAGGGATGCTGCTGAGAAGCCCAGTGTCACATGCAGCAGAGGGACCGCTCCTTTCCTGGTGAATAACGGGCAACATCTTTGTCTGGTTTATTTTATTGCATCAGTTAGCCTTGAAATAATGCATTTGTATAGCAGTTTTGGAGAAAACCAACATTTCTCCTACTCCTTTATCTCAGCTAAACTGCTCCTGCATACTGCAATGTGAAAGGATTATATGCATACACACACACACACACTAGTATACGTGTCATAATATTCAATAAGTGGAATATATTTAGGGATTAATTTTAGGATTGTTGAGATTTAATGGACAGAACAGACTTTATACTTGTCATAATGGATATAAAATGTGATTTATGTGTTTAAATATTTATACAACCAAACAAAACTAGAGAATTGGCTCATGTTCTTTGAGAGAGTAAAATCCTTTGTTGTTCATTTAGTGCTTTCTTTATATGTTCATCTTACAAGTGAGTCTGGATCTCTAATGGGAGCAGAATTTATCAGATCAAAGCTTTTATTTCCTTTTTTCATATGCCTGATGCATGAGGTGAACTTTTGTTAAGATAAAATATTTTTACAAACTCCTGAGAAATAGAAACGGGAGAGGAAGATGCATATTCACTGGGAAAGTGGGTAAGTAATCCATCTCTTTTCATCACAAAGTTCTATTCAATGAAAAAAACAATATTGTCTATGTCTCATGATACCCATCAGCTTCTTAGACTGAATTCTAAGACACATAAAATATTAATTTATCCATAAACCTTTACTCCTCTACCTTAAATACTTGAATATTGTCTTTAGACAAATTCATGTTGCTTTTTTATCCTTCCTAGTTTTCCAATTGTTAAGTTAGAGTTTATTTCCAAGCAAGCTAATCATTATTTCCTATTTGTCTTCCAAACTGGAGTAGACATTTGATGTGAAGTGTGATTGCTCTTAACCTACTTGTCATCACATCTACTGCAGACACCAGCCACGTAATCAGACCTGAATTCAGACAATGGTACCTTCAAGTCAGTGCTGCACTGAGATGTCACCCAAATGAGCCCGTGCTACTGAAGTCATGCTGATTTGCTGTGTAAATTCCTTGTGTGCTGTTTCTTCTCTCTCTTTATCCAGTTAACCTTTAAAAACTAAAGGTGGAAAGAGAACATTCCCTGAACAAATGTAGTCAAATTAACAAAACAAACATGTTTTGGTTTGTTCAGAGAAATAGCCTGAGCGTCCCATGATTTCTAGATTCTTCTATTCATGTCATATAATTTTTAAGTTCCTATTTTTAGGCCATCTTCTATGAACTGGGCACTATTACTCACAGAAATAATTACAAGCAATGCCTTTCCCTCCTATGTGGGTCATTGCTTTATTAGGTTAAACACAAGGAATAATGTGAGTCTCCAAGGTCTTGCGGGGAGGGTGAAGTTGGCAACACTGGCTTCATTTCTTGTTTGATAATTAGTTTTTATCCAAATCAACTCTGCCCTATACTTCTAAGGAAAAATCCTCTGAGGGATAGTGGAGAATATACTCCTTACTCCTGAGTCAGCCCCCTCTTTTCTTCCACTCTTCTTGAAACACACACAAGTCTTTCTAACTCTCAGTGTCTAATGATCCTTGGACACTCATCATGTGAACGACAGTTCATAACAGCACCACAAATATACTGTTAGGGCTTGGTTGTCCCGGTCATTAGAGAGAAGCAGTGTCCAGGAGAGAGGCAAAAATTGAACATAAGTGTTTAACCTGATACAGCTACACAGAAACCTTCTGCAAACCAAGGCAGTGGCCATCAACGTGCAGCAGCCAAAAAAGCAGAGCTAGAAAATAACAGGGAGCAGTGGTTGATAACAGAACAGGCATAAAGTCAAGTTCCTTGAAGGCTCATTATTATGGCAGCAATGAGGGGCAGATGAGCTGACTGATATGCACCAGAAGATACAAATTAGAGCCACACTGCAGCTTTTGTGTATGACTATCAGCAGTTCAGATTAAAATGGTAACAGATCACATAGCTGTTAAAATTGTTCTCTGAACCAAAAATTAGCAGTTGCACCACTTGGAAAGCAGCATGATTCACCCAAAATAATGTCCTATAATAATGCTTATAGTGGCTCATAACATGATAACACAGAGAGAAAAGGAATGGCCCGTGAGGGTCACCATTCTGGAAATCATCTCCACAGATGCTAAAGGTAGTTATCACTCCCACCCAAGAAAAATGAAAAAGCCCTCGCACATTACTGTGGATCATATGGATCATTGAACTTGCAGCTCAGCCCAAGGGTTTTACTATTTCCAGTCAGGACTGACAACACATTAACACACTCATATTTGTCTGTCTTTTGTGGCATTGCATGTTCTCCCTTCAGTGCTCAGCTAAAGGCCACTCATGATGTTTTCCTATATAGAACTACATGGACATTGCCAGAACATCAGGCATGAGTCTTGACACAAAGATATCTCTGCCCATTTTGTGCTCATCTGTAGAGAATATCTTGGCAGAGCAAGGGCATGATGTTTTACTTAAGGTCTGCCTGCACAACCCAGCTCATAGCCCTGAAGGCAGTGCCCTCCAAGTCTCCTTAAAAGATAAGGATGAGAAGCAACAGCAAGGTCATAAACAGAAGGGAGGATGTTCAACAGGATTGACTGGCCACGGGGGTGGGGAGGAAGTGCCACCTGGAAGTGGAAGGAGGGAGAGACTGAGGCTGGCATGAATGCAGAAGTAGATTCACTTATAACCAATTATAAGTTGACATGTGTGATATTTAGTTAATTAAACCAATAGTAGTTTGTTTGTACCACATGAACCCTGTAGAACCCTATAAAGTGTGCTGTTTCAAGATAATAAACCTCTTTTGCGAAAGTTCACTCTTACCTCCATGAGGACTCCGTGAATATTTCGGGACTTCTTCCTACACTCATCTTCAAAAAAACCACCTTCTTCAGTGCTATAACACATTCCTGTTGACTATAAGTCATACACACCTGTCTGATTCTCTGAGGGCTTAGGCATGGCCTAAACCATCAACATTTACTCAGCACGGCTGGAGGAGTCTGTGGATTGTATTTCCCTTCCACTAGGTGCTGGCTACTAATTAGAGAAGACAGCAAGACATATTAAAAAGAATTTATTTGCAAAATAAGCAGACTATTTTACTCAAATTCATAAAAACTTCTGAAAAACAAAACCACAAAATGTTGCCATATGAACCCTTAAGTAGAAATTATTTTTTCCTTTTTTTTTTTTTTTTTTTTTTGAGTAGGATATTTTTGGTTACAGTTATAATAATCATACTGATAGGAGGTGCCCTCTGCTTTCCAGGGCAAGGACCTTCAGCTGCATGTTTTACATTTCAACTTTGAGGGAAATCAAAGTACAAGAGGGATGAGGTTGCTGCTGTCACCGTGTTCTGGAGAACACTGACAGGAAGAAATTAATAGCATTCCCCAAAACACTGACAGGCTACAGTGCATAAATTTTCCTTTTAAATCCTGCATGCATGAAAAAAAGAAAGTAACACGACTTTCAGATTTACTAGTCTTTGATGTAGATATTTTGAAATTTTTCAGTCTGCAAATAGGCAGGATCCTAAAATGAATGTAAATTTTCAGAAAATTGCATCTTCACCTGCATCTTTTCTTGTACATTTGTGTTCAAGAATTTTTTTTTTTTAAAAGTACAGTCTCCTTTATATATCAAAAATCAAACAAACAAGCCAAACTAGAAAGTCCTTACAGGTGGACTAATATCCTTGATATTTAAATGAGCTGAAATCAAGCAGATATCTGAGCAAAGCTTCCCTGTGACAGAGCAGGAGCGACTTGTGTGAATCTGGATCTGTTGGGGACCCCTCAATAACAACAGGTCACCAGATAAACGCCAATGAGTCTGACTGAGCAGCGGGAGAGAAAGAAACATTGCAAAGACAAGCTGGGGGAAGGGGGGGCGGAAATTAAAACTAAAAAAAGGCTTCCAGGCTGCCTTTGACAGAAATCAATCTGAGCAAATTAAACACTTGCAATTTAGTGTTTAGCAGGCTTTTTTTTTTCTTCTCCCTTTCGAAACGTGAGATGCCGGCGGGGAGATCAACGCTGGCGGTTTGCCTTTCCTAGGAAGCGGTATCTGGTGTGCGGAAACAGGGCTGCTCCCGGCTACAGACATGAGGGGGACTTGCTGGGGTCAGGAATAGAAGCTTGAAATACAGAAATTACTCCATTGAGGCCCTGGGAAGAGTTTTTTGAGGTGAGAAGTGGAATTGGTGAAAATCAGACAAAAACCCCAAGTCTGGGAAGGAAACTGTTAGAGTTGAGTTATAGCACAGTCCTGAAGTGAAATCCTTGCAAAGGTACACATAGGGAAACGCTTCGATCGTAGCTGGGAGCTGTGTTTTGTTACCCATGCCACATACTGTATTCTGGGAGCTTGTTTCTTTGCGCATATACTTGCTAGCATTACAAATATTAAAAGCCCTTTTTGTGGTTGGGAAATTAAGGTGAATACCTGAACCAACATAAACTAAATTTGCTCTGATATCCATGGGCATGAAGCCACAAAACAATGTGGGAAGGTAATACTTTTATTCCATATTCCCATAGGCATAAACCAGAGCAGAATTTGAACCTGTGGGTTTACAACAAATAAAATATCAGACTTGCCCTGAAATATGTTACAGCTGTTTCTCATTCCATCATGCAGCTGATAAATAGCTAATCTCCAGTTCAGGCCTCTCTATTTAAATAAGCACAGTAAAAAGTTTAGTTATCTCTGACTGAACTACTTCAGCTGAATATCCTTAGTTCACTGCTTCTGGCCCTTATGAAATGCAATTCAGATAAAGTCTGTTTTCTATTAGTATTTGTTTCTCTCTTGACACAGTTGGTATCTGCTCCTACTAAAAGCTTTCAGACTGGAAGAAAAATCTGCTGAAAAATACATTCTTTAGTAAGCATAACTAAGCATCACTAATATTAGGGGGACAGAGGATTTCTTCTGTGTTAACTGTTAACAAATACATTGCTCTCTACAGGCGGTCTCACCTCCATCATTAAAATTGATGATTTTGCAGAGCTGGGACCAAAAAAGAAAAAGAGGACTACATCTTTCCCTGTAGCACAGCAGACAAACAAAAGCTGTGATACACCCTTGGTTTGCTGCATGTTCTGTTTCCCTGCTTATCTGCTGTACCAGCTGCCTCTTGCCCTGCCCGTGTCAGGCAGCTGCCTGCTCCACAGCTCTGCCTGCCCCACGTACTGCCAACCCTGCTCCTGTGGCACAACCTCCCACAGCACGGGGTCACACGTGGCTTCCAAAGTCCTCAACCTTAATTCCCTCTCCTGGCTCTTCTTGTCCCATTTCTGGTGTCCATTTTCCCTTCTGATGTGTCTCCTCTCTCCCAGTGTGCCTCATCCAGGCAGGAGTAGGCTGGAGCTGGAAGAAAGCAGCTATGAGAACAATTCCATGCAATTTTAGGTCAAATGTTAGGTGCCCCATCCTTGTGATAATCGCTTGCATTAGATCGCATTAACACAATTGCACTTCCAGCAAATTAACAGTGATCTGTGCAGAGGCACAAAATCAAATGCGACAATAATACACATGTATGAAAAACAACACGATTGCTACCTAATTAATTAATAACCGGTTCCTGATTAAAAGGGGAACATTTGGAGATAAATGTGTCCTTGACAACACTAACAGGATTGGTTAAGCACTGATTGTATTTTGCAGTAAGAAATATAAGTACAAATAATTGCTTCCGCTGTATCACAGAATTAGTTCCATGACAGTTCAGCTGATTACTTCAAGGTTTTATCTGTGTTTTGTAGCTGCAAGATCAACTACTATTTTGTACCTTGCTAGCTGGTAGCGAAACACTCTTGTCTGTTTGCATGTATTGCATGTAATGTAGCAGGAGAAACAGAATCAATACTGTAGATATATACAGTACCTGCATCACAAAGGTTACCAGGCTCGGAAAATAGCTGATGAAGACTTGAGGTAATGAGCTGAAACATCCTGAAAGTAATTCCTAGCAGCACTAAAGACAATAATATAACTTCACCTGACATGGGTAATCCTCTGCAAACTGAGGGAAACATAATTTTTTTCTGGAAGGGAGTTTTGTGGTCCACTGAGAGTTTGAGTGAGATATGGGATATACCTTATGAGTGAGGAATGGCTCGTAACTCAGAAGAGGTAGAACCTAAAGGAAGTCACAGAGGTCATTCTTATTTTATCGCTGGGCGAAATACGCTCTGTATATCACTCAGCTTTTTAATACATTTAGTTACTGGCATAATTCTTGGTACAACAAATTGTTTACAAATTTTTCATCTTGTTTTTCATGGACAGAAAGCTTTTAAAACAATTAAAAAGAAATCACAGAGGGACCATTTGTCCCGTGAGTCCAAAGGTAAGCTTCTTTACAGGTAAGTTTAATGAAACACATGGGAACTCTGTGGTCCATGTAGGGTATGGAGCTATCAGCTAAACATTTTTGTTCTCTTTCAGTACATTTTTGCTGATGCTGCCATGCAGGAGCTAGAAGGGACAATGAAGCAGTCAGAGAAGTTTGCCCATCCTTTTATCTCCTTTCATGGCAGCAGCCATTCATGTGATGTGAACATTTCTGAAGAAGAGACCTCTATGCATGTTTTCAGACTGCTTTCCTAACAAAATTAGCTTTCTGCGATCATGTTTTCTGCTGTTCCTAGTAATCCTTGTGACTGTTCAACCATACTTGATAGCAGCAGATATCTCAAGACACTCAGTATCTATACAATATAAAAATGGTGACTTTGTAGAAGCAAGAGCAACCCGAACTAGTCCTGCACAGGGAATAGTGCAGTTACTCACAAGGCAGAAGCCAACGGGCCAGGCAGAACATTGGTAAGACATATCAAGACATACTGGTGTCTCTGTTTGGTCCTGTTTCTTCTCTTCTTAACACAAGGGGCCTGTACATCCTCTTTTTTAGAGGTATGAGTCTATTTGAGCCTGCAGAGTCACATAAGGTGTAAGAGGAGTCTTAGGCTTAGTAAGTGCTTCCCTATGGCTGCATGTTATCAGGCTATTTCTTAATTAAAGCCTGCACAATTAATCAAATTGGTTTAATCATGATACTGCTGTGGCTGTGACCTGAAACAGGTTTTGTTATGATATATCCCAATTTATTCCCTTCGGGAGACAGCTAGACTTCTCTTTTTCACTTGAAATTGAATTCTTCAGGGTGAGGTGGGAGTTGTGTAAAAATGTGGACATCTGGATGCCTCATAGAGCACCCGGTTCTGACCTCAGCATCAGGCAGGAATCCTGTTGCTGGCAGCATAACATTGTCCCAGACTTCAAGGGTACCGCAGGTTCAGCAACCCCAAACTGCACTGGTACTGAGCACAGGAGCCCTCAGCAGTGCAGACCTGGCTCCAGCATATGAACACCTAGAGCTAGTGCAAAAGCCCCTCCTGCCACGTCTTGGCAGCTCCCTCTTCCCCCACCAGCCCTGAGAAGACTGGAAGAGGCATACCTGCATCCCATGTTCATGGGATCTCAGAGGTACACCACTACAGAGGCATGAACTCTCTGCATTTTCTCTTGGGGTAGCGTGGCTGCCGTGCACATCTCATACCTTCTATAGAGTGGTACCTTGCATCCAGAAGTCCTGTTTCTATAACATTCTAGCATCAATTAGCTGTCAAAGTATAAATACACAATACAAGAAGGAAGCAGATTTCTGAGGTGTATGTTTGGACTTCACTCTACTAATTAATTGCTTTTGTATAGAAAATTTTTCTCTTTTATGAGATCTCTGGGCCTCTTTTTGCTTTATACTGTACAGAGCAAAGTAACAGGTGACACTGTGATAAGCACTGGGGCACAGTCCCACTGAAGCAGGGAAAGCCCACTCTGAGGGGTTCCCTGTGCACGGAGAGGCTGAGCCCGTGTGTCAGTCTGGGACAAGGCTGGAAAGGGTGAATATGAGGGCAGTCATCTCACTGCTTGATTGGTGGGTCCAAAGGAGAAGGCAAGAAAAAAGCATAATGTGTTTTATTTGCGCCTGTGTTGGTAACCCAAAATTGTTCATCTGAGTTTAAGTGCATTCTACTAACAGCTGCGAACAATTTCACAATTTTTCAATGCAGTGTGTTGCCAGTTCGAAGGACTATTAGTAATTCTAACAAAGTTATTTCTCCTTCTCTCAAAAAGTGAGATAAATTCAGACATGAGATTATTACATTATCATTTTTTCCTAACATACCTGGTTCTGATTTCTGAGGGGCTTAATTAGCAAAAAACAGAAGGTGGAGAAATGGTTGATTAGAGTTTCAGCTGTAAACTGGAAATGTAGTAAGTCAGATGTCTGTTGGTGAGTCTACGATGGTACATTTGTTATAGGATAGATGGGGCAGGTGCTAAAACCCTTACTTAGCAACATTGAAGCCAATCAGTGTTGACACTGGATTAAACAGGAGCATTTGTTTTATTTGGCAGCTGTGAAGGGGGTTGCAGTTGGTTAGAGAAAGGGGACAGCCTGCGATGCACCTGAGGGGTTTGCATGCAGTATTTCTAGAGATGACTGAGCCAGTGTTGGAAACTGAGTAAGTGGGTGTACTGGTTTTGGCTGGGATACAGTTAATTTTCTTCTTAGCAGCTTATATGACACTATGATTTGGATTTGTGCTGGAAACAGTGTTGATGACACAGGGATGTTTTAGTGACTGCTGAGCAGTGCTCACACAGAGTCAAGGCCTTTTCTGTTTCTCAACCCTCACCACCAGCAAGGAGGCTGGGGGTGCTCAAGAAGTTGGGAGAGAACACAGCCGGGACAGCTGACCCCCACTGACCAAAGTGATATTCCACACCATATGACATCATGCTCAACAGGGAAAGCATTCAGAGTTAAGGCATTAATAATAGACCTATTAAATTGTCTTTATCTCAAACAACAAATTTTCTCACTTCTACCCTTCTGATTCTCTCCCCCATCCCACTAGGAGGGAGAGGCGGTGCGGTGCTGAGCTTCCTGCTGGGGTAAACCCGCAACAGTGAGTAACACTGGAACAAAACTGTGGGAAGCAAATAAAGTCACCATTTAATAATCTACATTGACATCCTGGTTTCCGTTGAAGACAGTGGCAAAATTTTTTTGGGTAAAGGTTCCGTGTTAGAAGACCACATTAGAGAATATTTGGAAAGGAAAAGACTGAGAAGCTACAATTTAAAAACATCATTGATGGCTGTTCTCAAATAGCTGCCTGGTTTCCATTCATACCTTGAGGGGCTAATCAATAAAACGTAATTATCTCCTCTGTTTATAAGGTGATGCTTGTTCTCAGTTTGAATCGGGAACTATTGAAAGGCCATATGAGGAAGACCTGAATGTATGTGTCAGGATCAATTCAGAGTTTAAGTTGCTTATAATGGCTTTTTAACGTCAATGCAGATATCTCTGAATGGCCTAAAGAGAGGGTGACAAAAATGTAACTGTCTGTGTCATCAGCTAGTTTTGCTTTTGTAGTTTAAAGGGATATTGTCAGCTGGAAACCTAGGCAAGGAGCTAAGCATAGTACTAAATACAGCACTTTGCATCTTGCTGCCACAGCTTGTGATTGTTTTATTTATTTTAGCTTTCTTTTCTCCCTGATTGCTGTTGAATGATTCAAATTATATTTAAAAAAAAAAAAAAAGGAAAGATGTTAATTATGGAATTTGTTGAAAGCATAAAGTTGATCATAAAAGGTTTTGATAAATGGAATCACAGAACAGTTGAGATTGGACAGGATATCTGAAAGTTATCTAGTCCAGCTCTCCTGAAGAGTCTGGCTCCCTTGCCTTCATTTCCTCCCATCAGATATTTACACACATTGATGAGATCCCCCTGAGCCATCTCTTCTCCAGGCTGAACAACTCCAGCTCTTGCAGTCCCTCCTCATATGAGAGATGCTCCAGTCTCTTAATCATCTTTGTGGTATTTTGCTGGACTCACTCCAATATATCCATCTCTCTCTTGTACTGGAGAGCCCAGCACTGGACCCAGCACTCCAGATGTGCCTCACCAGTGCTGAGCAGAGGGGAAGGATCACCTTCTTCAACCTGTTGGCAATGCTTTTTTAAATGCAGGTCAGGATGATGTTTGACTTCTTTGCTATGAAGTCACGTTGCTGGCTCACAGTCAGCTTGTTGTCCACGAAGATCTCAAGGTCCTTCTCAGCAAATCTGCTTGCCAGCTGGTCAGACTCCAGCCTGTCTAAGTGCATGAGGTTGTTGTTCCCCAGGAGCAGGACTTGGCAGTTCTCCTTGTTGAGCTTCATGAGGTTCCTCTCCGCCAATTTCTCCAGTCTGTCGAGGTCCCGGTGGCTGGCAGCATGACCCTCAGCCATATCAGCCACTCCTCCCAATATTGTATCACCAGCAAGCTTGCTGAGCGTACACTCTGCCCCATCATCCAGATCATTTCTCAAGATGTTAATAGTATTGGACCTAGTGTTGAGCCCTGTGGTACACCATTAGTGACATGCCTACAACGGACTTTGTGCCACTCTTCACAATCCTCTGGTCCCAGTTGTTCAACCAGTTTTCGGTCCAACTTACTGTCCACTTATCTAACCCATACATTGTCATCTTGTCTATGATGATGCTATGGGACACAATGTCCAAGGCTTTACTAAAGCCAAGGTAAACAAGATCCACTGCTTCCCCCCATCTACCAAGCCAGTCACCCCGTTATAGAAGACTATCAGGTTGCTCAAGCACAATTTCCCCTGTATAAACCAGTGTGGACTGCTCTCCAGTCTCCTTGTTGTCCCTCATCTGTTTGCAAATGCTTTCCAGGAGGATTTTGTCCCCCACATTCCCAGGGGTGGAGGTGAGGTTGTCAGGCCTGTAGTTCCCAGAATCTTCCCTCTTGCTCTTCTGGAAGACAGGAGTGACATTTGCTCTCTTCCAGCCTTCAGGAATCTCTACCAGTTGTCATGAGCAGGAGCAGGATAGAGCAGGGTATTTTCCATTTGTTTTTTGTCTGAGCTGCAAGTTACTGAGCTAATTTCAGGAAAAGCTGTTGCAACACTTTCATGGTCAGTGCTGTGCTGGAAGCTGGATGAGAGGATCAAAATGGTCCCTTCTGGCTTTAAAATATTTGGATTTGAAATTACTCATCATTCTGTCAAGTGAAAAAACAACTGATACAAATAGTACACCTTTTTTTTAAGTTGATCTTGTCCCTTTAGCACGATTATTTAATAGTCCTAGACACTCTTGTTAATAATGTGTGACAAGCAACTGTGGTGGGAATGCTTCATGATTGCTCCTTATGCAATATCATGCTGGGATTGCAGACCCATGCTCTGCTGTTTATGTTATCACTTCAGACATGTTTTATTATAGTACTTTAAAAAAGAGAATGGAACATTTTGTCATATTTTCCTGCCAAACCCCTTGTGTCTATTTTTTTTCTTAAAGAATTGGTTTTATCATCTATCTTTTACTGTGTATCACAGCATTATCTTCACCTGTTAAGGGAAAAAATGAATGGACTTGCAGTGTACAATAGACTGACAGCAAATCATAGCACGGATGTTCCCTTCAGAATGACAGTTATACCCTAGATGGCATAGTGACTAAA
Organism: Antrostomus carolinensis; assembly: GCF_000700745.2. Taxonomy (NCBI): domain Eukaryota; kingdom Metazoa; phylum Chordata; class Aves; order Caprimulgiformes; family Caprimulgidae; genus Antrostomus; species Antrostomus carolinensis. The sequence goes on along the minus strand of NW_010325204.1, from coordinate 3,772 downwards.
TAATTCATTGTGAGAAACTCTTTTTCACAGACAGTTATTAAACTGAAGGTATTACCAAAACAGAACGTAAGAATTATTGCTTGCTCTATGGTCATTTTTCTTTAGGTAAGGATATCCAGCTCTTTCTTTTTCTTTTTCTTTTTCTTTTTTTTTTTTTCGCTACTGTAAGAAGCAAACTCAAAGAACCTGTCCAGTCCTCAGCATCATTACAGCACCGTTATGGTTTATGCTGACCTAGTGTTTTCACTATAAATCCTGTTTTCCACACGAGTCTTGAGATCAGGGTTCATTTGCGGTCCAGGCCTGTTTGGGGGAAACTATTTTTAATGCACTTTGTGTACTGAGCCTAGCCCTTTTAAAATGTACAGTAGAGTAACATAAAAATGAATTATTTCAGATGCTTTCTAGTATTAATCTTTCATTCCTGTAGCAAAGCTAGATCTCAGTTTGAAGTTGACGTTTTGCTAACATTTAATGTACAATTACTATAGCACTGCATAGATTAGAATCAATACATTCAGATGAATGGCCTAATTTATTTTAAAAAGTGCCAAATTTTTCATAGTCAATACATATTAAAAATACTTTATTGCATAAATACAGTACAAAAACTCAGGTATCTCATGTACTCTAAAGACTGCAAGGTGTTTTGTCTTATTAGAAGGTGAGCAGCCAATCAGTAATGCAAGTGAACAGATCTGCCTATTTTAAGCTGAGTACTGACATAACAGATTAACAAAACAGTGTCCAATCAAAAAAAAAAAACCAAAAAAACAAAACCAGTTTGTTACTGCTGAGAAACACTACAGGAGTGCACTGAAATCCACTGGAGACGAGGACAGTTGGGCTAATCTAACACTCACAGTAAAGGTGTTCTGAAGCCTTTGCTTTGGAACAAGGACTGGATCCCTGGTGCCAGCAGAGCTGGGCATTGCTGAGGAGCTGCTGGGGATGACAGTGTTTCCAGACAGAGTAGCTGGCTCTGGGAGAAGAGGCCTGGCCACAGCTCCAGCTCCCATTAAGGTCCACACAGTGTAGCTCAAGGGAGGAAAAACATGCTTTTAAGCATATTTCCAACACAGAGTCCACCACGTGCTTGGGCAGTTCTTTGGCATCACGCACAGCTAACTTGGGGCTCCACAATTCCCTCTGGCTCCTGATGTCCAGGAGGTCCTCACTGTGTGTCAGCATGGTGAGCTTCATGTAGGGGTCCTGGCTGCAGACGCAGCAGTTGTCAGCTCGTCAGCAGAAAAGTTCTCCTACCTGCAGCATCCATAAACACCAGATAAATCAGGATCCAGTCCAGCCCACTACCTGCCAGGACAGTGCTGCATATTGGACAGGCTCTGCAAGGTCCCTAATTAAATTTAACCCTGTTTATTACTGAATGCAAGACTCTAGTTAAGGCCTTGTTGCATGGCATTGGTCATCTTATGTCATCAAGATGAAGACTCCCTTTTTATGAAGAGTCACATGGAAAAGACAAGAGGTAATGGGTGCAAGTTACTCGTGGTAAGATTCCAACTGGACACAAAAGGAAAGTTTTTCACTATGAGAACAATCAGCCATTGGAATAATCTCCCCAGGGAAGTAGTGGATTCCTCAACACTGGACACTTTTAAGATTCAGCTGGACAGGATGCTGGTGTATCTTGTCTAGATTGTGCTTTTGCCAAGGTGGGACCAGATGATCCTTGAGGTTCCTTCCAACCTGGTATTCTCTGATTCTATGATGATATGAATTTAGTCAGGGTCTGTTCCTATTGCCCATAACGTGTTGCAGCAGCGTCAGTATATAGGACCGGAACAGGGGTAGGAAGCAGTTCTCCACCATCTGAGCTCTTCTGCTTGGAGGGTGTCCCCTCCATGGGCACTAGGGCAGCTCACACTGGGCAGCAGACTTTGCTTCATCAAGTTAGTGCTCAAACACAGGAAAACCTGTCCAATAGGATAACTGGAGCCTAACCAAGCTTTGTCAGCCCAATTCCTGCTTTCCAGAGCCTGAAGGTGAAGTTAGGATTGACTCTTGCTTAAAAATTAAACAGGGAGGGAGGAAACAGCTTTCATTCCAGTCTCCCTGCATCTTCTAAGTACAAGATAATAACATGGCTGCACATGAGTTTGCACTAGTTTAGCTTCACACACAGTTTAACCCCTGATTTAAATGCAGTAGGTGCAAGTTTTCTGTGTGGACAAGACTCAAGTCTATAGGAAATCAATGAGCTTAGGCATTTCTGAAATCTTCCCCTGTGCCAAGCACTATGAAATTCTGTAACACTGTGGTAAGTGACTCCATGAGGTGCAGGTCAATGCTGAGTCAGGCCAGCTGACCAATTCTGATAAAATCTGTTTTCTGCCTCCCTTTTCACATGCCCCTTCATTTTGTTTTTTGTTAGATACTGGTGTTAAAATGACATCAGGATCCTAGTTTCATCTGTCAAAGATTAGGGATAGAGAGAGATTGAGTGGGCTGTTTGCAAAACTGTCAAGAACATGGAGCAGTCCAAGTGTAAAATCTATTCACCTTCATTTTATACTGCTGATGGGTATAATAAGAAAATATTTTTCATTCATCCATCAAAAAAGTTAGAGCTATTTACACATATATATGCAGAATGCACGATGTCATTTTGCACAAATGCTTTAATCACATGCATTTCAGATGTAACCTACTTGTAGCTCCATGAGTGTAAGACATCTATCTCAAGTGCAGGCTGATAATCAGCATCGTGAATCTTCCTTCCAGATCCCACAGCACATTCCAGACGAGGGGCTTAATTTGGCCTGGGCTTTCATGCAAGGCTTTAGCTGAAGGCAAAAGCAATTCCATGTGCAGAAGAGCCCACTGCACCACACAAAGGCAGCCACCTCTGGGGGATGAAGCACTGCAACTTGAGCCAGAGCCTTGCTGACAGGAGAACTGTCTTTTTTCTCCCCAAAAATGCTTGAGCCAGGAAAAGATAAATGAGCACAGAAAATGTCATTATATCATTAATGTCCAAAGAGAGACAGAGGACATGTTCTGAGAGACTCCCCTGTAAAATTTGTGTGGTTTTAATATGCTTTTAAAGGAAAAAAAAAAAAAGGGCATCTGCTGCTCCAGCACACTGCAAAACACAACACGTGGAGAATGATAGAAATGTACAGAATAGTCTTTTTTGATGTGTGGAAAAGGAAAAATAACCAGTAAAATAAGGAACAGTGCCCATTTGTAGTTGGAGGATCATTTTATTTCTTTATATTTATACCCATAAAAATATTTTCTTTCCTATTTCAACACTGACATGGAGAAATAGCTTAAATCTTATATTGTGTTGTTAACCAGACAAAAAAACAGCTTTGTTGTAATTGATTTTGCTGAATTTCACATGTGCTCACACACATACACATGTAATTGCAGAAGGATACAACAGGAAACTTTACAAGGTCATTTGGGTAAACTCATTGTCTAAAATAATTTTTTTAAATAAAATTTAAATAAAAATTTTAAATAAAAAACTCAAGCAGGAAAAATACATTAAAGGCATCTAGAAATAAAATTTTGCATCTTAAATACCTTCCAGAAATTTTTGCAAAATTATCAGAAATGCTCCATGAGTCTGATAACATAAAGATTAGTGGGAATTTTTTTATTGCTGCCACTGGAATTTGATCTGACCATATTTACATAGGCAGATTACATTTGAACAGGGAGGAAAATAAATTTTCCTCCATTGATTGGGTACTGAAGTGAATTGTGAATTGTTTGAAAGGAAGAAGTCAGAGAGTTGTGG
>NW_010325203.1:58969-105397 GCF_000700745.2 Antrostomus carolinensis | reverse complement strand
ACCGTGGCTCGGGCGGTGGAACAGGGGTGTGACTGCGGGTGCTTGAAGTGTGAGGTCTGAGCAGTTGGGAGTCTGAGTACTGGAGTGGGAGGCTGGGGACTTCGGGTGCTGCCTGTTTCCACCTCAAAAGTGGTGTTTCCTTCGCCCCCACATCCCTTAGTATTTGAAATTCATCAGTGTTGAAACAAGAGGTGTGTAAGAAGGTTCATAAATTTAAACATATTCAAAACATGTTCTTCAGAATGATTTGTGTGGAATAAATGAAGCCTGGTCCATGCACTGAGCTACACCTGGGGAGAGTGGGGGGTAGAAACCAGTAAGGGTTTTGTGCTCAGGGAGCTCCAGTCTTCCTGTGTTGGACATGCGGAGAAGGGTATGTAAATCACCCCTGAGAAGGGTATGTAAATCACCACTGGGCCAAGCAGGAGCTGCCTGACCATGCTGAAATCTGTCATTCCCCAGCTTTGTGGTGCTTGACTGAAAAGGTGATGTGGAGTCATGTTGTCAGAGTAGTGTCACAAGTGTGCCTCTGCTTGTGGTGTGGGTGCTTGTTGCTCTTCAGTCCCTCCTGCTTGCAAGAGGAGGAGGTGACTCAATTTCAGAGAGCCCCCCTTGCCCTCATACGCATGAAAGTCTCATACAGTCTATTCTAAAGTGCACTGGCTTTCTTATTGGTTTCCCTCTAAGTACCCATTTGCAGAATTTGCTGGATTCTGGTGTTTGGCAGCCCAGAAATGAATCTGTCTGCTGTATTTTTCTTCTCGCGTGGACTGTAGTAATACAGCTTGTCTCTTGCAGCATCTTCTGACGAGCTTTGAACTAAGATGAGGAGACTGGAGCAGAGGGGTCACCAAGTCAGCTTCTCTACTAATTGCAGCTGGGACCAGTTCTTAGGTGACTTTCTAGCCTCAAGTAAGTTTCATTAATCAGGTAAGAAACTCAAGTTGCAAAGAAAGAGTATTCTGAAGGTGAAAAGCTGAACTGAAGAAAAAATTGGTAGAAACGAATGCCTCACTTAGCTGACACCTAGTCCAGATTTCTCATGGTAGTGTAGTGGTACCTTGTGTTCAAGCTCTTACCCTGCTGCTGCCTGTCATGCGTAAGATTTTGTTACATGGCTTTGGTTTAGCAGCCATTTAGGATTTATTAATATTTTGAGATAGATCACACGATTAGGTTTTATAATTATTAACAGCACTTAGTCATCAGCCAATTTAACAGAATGATTACATGGAATTTGTTACAGTCAAAATAGTGACAAAGATTTGAGAATGGCAAGGGTCACCTGAAACTTAGAGCAGGGTTGCACACACGGAAATAAATCAGATCACATGTACAGACAGGCAGACAAACAATTCTGAATCAAATTGCATACAGAGAGACAGGCAAACGGTTCTGAACCAGATTGCATACACACACGTACAGAGGTTAACCTACAATTAAATTTATCTTTTTTGTGAGTTTCATGAATTATTCACTTCTACGTGCCAGCATTCATCAGCGGACGGTTGGTGAACCTTGTGACATCAGGCCTTTGGTCCTCATGAAATTGTTGATGGACAATCTTTCAATCCTTGTGAAATGTACCCTGAGAGATGTCCTGGCTCAAGGGGAGATGGGGGGTCACACAGCCTTCTGCGATCCCGGAGAGCTCAAAAGGTTTCCCCTTTGGATCACTATTTATAGGATCTCAGATGATTGGCTTTGGTCAGTGCTCTCCATTCTGGCCACAGTTTGTGCTGAGTCATTCTGGTAGACAATTCAGGCAGCAGGTGGCCCAGATGTGGCTAGGGAGTGCCTGGCCACCCCAGCTCCAGGCTACTGCACTTGTGACCAAGGTAGCAGCCCAATGGGAGTTTTCCCAAAGCCTGTATAGCTTATCCTGATGTGCCCTTCGGGCAGCAGATGCCCAGGTGTGGCCAGAGAGTGCCTGATGCCCAAGTCTCTGCACTTGTATCCAAGATAACAGCACAATGGGGACTTATCTTGAGATCTGAGAGTGGCTGGGTGGCTGCACCACCCCATTCCACACTGTGACAAAAGTCAGTCTGTCTCCCATAGAGTGTTGATGTGGTCACCTCTTGCCACTGTGCCTATAAATAGACAATTCCGCATTCCAGATATAATTTTGGGGAAGTTTTTTCTGATGTTTAGTCAACCTCCATAATTATGAGATTTCATTAAATGCGATTAGACATTACATTGAGAGGGGAGGTGGTGGTCCTTGCAATAGCAGGACTTGTTAAGACACTCTGCAAACTCTCGATGTATAAAACAATGTTTAACAATAAACATAATATAGGAGGAGTCAGTAAAATCGTGATGGGGTGCACCTTCAGGTTCAGTGCTCCAGTTGTTGTTGGAGACCACCCAGACAGGACTTCCCACTGTCGATGTTCACAATCCCTTTTAAATCTTTTCAGTACTCGATATATTTATTCAGTATCATGATGGACTGTAAGAAGAGGTTTTGTCCCATTTTCTGTGCTTGTTGCAGGAGGTTTGTCAAATCAGGATGGTGGAGTTGCTTGACTAAAGTCAGATTCATTCCAATAAGAGTTGCAGCTTGTGATAAAGCATGTAATCAAAAGACAAATCTTTATGAATTATGGGGACAGAAAAATTGAAGTCAACAACCAATGACCATAGAAAAGTTACACATGCAGAGATCGGAGTGGTTGGTTACGTTGTGAACAAAATAATCTATTAAGAAGGACACACACAATGTTCTCATACAAACACATTCCTTTCCAATATACATAACTGTAGTTTTAGGAACCACACTGGGGTGTATTTCAAAGTGGCAAATATTTTGTTCTGTATACAAACAGATAATCTTGACCTTTATGGGTATAACTTTTGCAAATAAAACCTTTTGGTTCCAGTACAGTAGATACACTCACACCAATTATTTACCATTAACCTCCTTCTGATGAGCCCTTTCTTCATTGCGTCACCCCAGAGCAGCCTATCACCATGTCACCCTGAAATGAGCCCATCATTGCACCATGCTAAAGGTAGGTCCTTCATTGCGCTGCGCCGTCCTCGTCTTCCTCCAGGATGGTCCACAAAAATGCATAAAAGTGTCGTACACTCAAGTGTGGTTTTCAGTTTGGCGCTATTGAAATAATGTCTCGTGTTGTGCCCTGTAAAGATGGAATCTGTCAATCCTCTCCTTCCTGTTTTTACACTTCCCTGTCGTCTATAAAAGGTAATGTTATTATGTAGCACTACTGCAGAGAAATGTAGAGATTTGGTGGGTTGTCAAGTGCAAATTCATGAGAACCTAAATGAGCGTTAACCCCTGTGCACCGCGCTGTACACAAATGCCATACTTTGTGCACGTCAGTCTTAAATGTAATTATGAGTCCTTGTGTACGGAGAATTCCTTCCATCGCACTGCCCCGGGGAAGCCCGTCATTGCAGCGTGCCAGAGGAGCCATCATCACGCTGCGTTGGAGGCCGTTGTGCTGCGCCACCCCACAGGATTTCTTCCTCGTGCTGCGGCCCAGAGGAGCCCATCATGGCGCCACGCCAGAGTGTCGTGTCATCATGCCGCCCCGGAGGAGAACTTCATCCCGGTATGCTGGAAGAACTGTTTGCTCATGGTGGCGAGCCCGAGGAGCCATTCATCATGGCACTCCTGAGGAGCTGTTCATCACAGCGCGCCGGAGGAGCTGCTCGTTCATCACGTCTCCCCAGAGGACCGTGTCATTGCATCGTCACAGCAGAGCCCATGGTCGTGCTGTGCCGGAGGGAAGCCTGTCATGGTGCCTGGCCACCGCGGAGGATTTCTTCATGGCGTCACGCCGCAGGAGCCGTTGATTGCACTGCGCCGGAGGCAGCTTTCATTGTGCCGCCCTGGAGCAGCCCTTCATCCCGCTACGCCTGAGGAGCTAGTGGTTGCATGGGAGGAGCCCATCACCACCGTGGAGAAGCTCATGACGGCAGCGCGCCAGAAGAGCTGTTGATCACGCCGTGCCCGAGGAGCCCGTCATTGTGTCGCCCCAGAGGATCCTCTGGTGACGCCGCACTGGAGGTAAGCCCTTCATTGCCCCACGCTACCCCTGGTTTGGAAGAGCATAGTCCAAGCATCCAGTGAGGGTCACAGCCCTGCCAACAAAGGGAGGTTGGGAGAATGCAGACATCACAGGTGTTGGGTAAGTGACTAGATGCCCGAGTAACAAAAGCTGTAGCATCTGTTGCTACTTGTTTGATATATGGGAATCTTGGGAACATCTGCACAGCCCTGTCACCAAAGTTGTGCTGTTCTGGGCGTTGATCAGGAGGTGTGTGAGGTTGTGCTGCAGAGGCAGCAGCTGGAGGGTGCTGTTGCCACAGGAAAGGCTGCCGGGCTGAAAGGAGGAGGAGCACAGTTAAGTCTGAGCTCCTGAGCGAGTCAGTCAGTCCTCAGGGGAATTTCATGTCCTGGCTATTGTGACCCACCCTGGCCCGTGTTCTTGCAGGTCATCCACCTTTGGTAGAGGGACAATACTTGGAGTTTCTTTTCCTGCTATTGCTTTATTAAAATACATGCTTTATTTTCTCCGTGCCTGTTGCTGTGAATAATTGCTTTTTCTTTTAATCTTTTCAGCCGTTTTGTGTCACCATTTTATTTTCCAGTTACACCTGTTTTTCAGAGAGCCATTCCACTGTGAAGGAGCAGGGACTGGATTTTACCTTTGGTTATCCCTGGAGGAGCTGCTGCAGAAGGAAGCAAGCCTATGGTTTTGGCAGCTCTGCCACAGGAGAACAGCTGAGCAGGAATCCCGCGTGATAGTACCGTGGTTTTGCTTTTGGCAATAAAAATTGGAGCAAGCCACAACTAAGACATTGTGGCATCTAGTTTATTCACTGCATGGTTATCTAAACCCTGCTAACAATGCTCAGGGGGATGCCTCACCCCCACCCGCTCCTCTTCCTTGACACATCCCACAGCTCCTGCATGGTAAAGTCCTTAGTGCTGCTGTGCCGCTGGAGCTAATGGTGGGCAGCTGGCAGCTGTGGAGGTGTTGCTGCAGTTTTTACTTCAGGTAGGTAAGAGCTTGTTCTGGAAGGGCTGCTTCCCTGTGACAGATGCTGTCTTCTTCTCTGTTTGTGCTTTTCTTTCTCTGTTTTAGCAGAACTCCAGGTAGGCACAGTCCATGTTCAATTCCCTCACTAAATGTTACCATTCAATGTAAGTGAGAAAGTGTTTCTGCAGGGAGGGGCTGGGCAGAATGCAGCATGGTAGCCCCCACCTGACAAGGAGCCAAGGGAGCACCTATCTGTGGAGTACCCATTGGCACCCACACTCCCTATCCTGAGTTTTTTGGGTACAAAAAAGCCTTTCTGCTCTTTTGTCCCTGTACAGCTCATTTAAGCTATAAGGAGTGTGGAGTCTGGCCCCTTCCCTCAGCTGCTCTGATTGAACTGTGGCCTGCCTGCTCCCCCCCTGCCCGAGGGAATCACTCAGGTCAGGGCCTGTCCCTGCTTCACACTTCTGCACTTAAAGGGAGTTTCTAAGTGACTTTAAGAGTCTTCCAAATTCTGCATTTAAGTGCAGTCATAGGTGGCAGGCAGGCCCTGGCCGATGGAAGGACCCGTACCCTGTCACTCCCTAGACAAAAAGCTCTGCGGGGACAAAAAAGCTCCGTGGAGTTTCTGTCCCCATGCAAGGGCCTTGTGCTTGCTGCCCTGGACCCCTGGTTGCTGGAGCTCAGTTTAGGAGCAGGCATTGGTCCCTGAAAGTGAAGCCTGTGACCACTTTTGGGGTGTTTGAAGTTGGTTGGAGGTCAAGGGCAATGTGACTGCTTGGCTTCTCTGATGAGGGAACAGGGACCACCATGCTTCCTCAGTGGGAATCCCCCTCTTTCTGGGAATGCTGCTCACAACAAGTGCAGTTGAGGGCAAAGCACAGCTTTTTCTCCTGCCCTGTCCAATGTTTCAGGCTGAAACACTGCTTTGCTGCTGGGAAGACCTCCAGATGTCAAGATACAGCAATGTTGTGGACCCCAAAACCTACACCTGCTCTAGGGGCTGTGACAGCTGCTGCTTTGCTACTCTTTGCAGGGTCAGGGGTGCAGTGATGGCTGAGAACGCTGGGCAGGCCAGACCAGAAGAGCTCTTTTGGAGCTCTCAAAGTGATTTCCAGAATATTAAAGCAATTCTTTCCCCTAGTTTTTTGCTTGGTACTATATTGCTTGGTGGGGTTTGAGTTTGGTTTGTTTTTTTTTGTTTGTTTGTTTGTTTTTTTTAAATAACTCAGCCTGAGGTGGATTTCCAGGTGTGGAAAATTGTTGGTTGTTTGGCTTTGTTGCACCAAGAAGAGTCTAGGAAAAATAGGTGGAAAGAGTATCAGGACACTACGAACAGGTAATATTGGTATCTAATCCCCTTATTGGGGATTTCAGGTTTTAGGAGATAAATATGGGTGCATGGTTTCAGGAGAAATTACAAGATTAAGCATTTTGGTGAATAAACACTGCAATTCTCTAGTCCTTTAAATTTCTTTGACAGACTGTGAAACAAATGGATTTAGTACTTATCCCTGTTCAGAAATGTCATTTTGAAGAATGATTTCAGTAATTGTTTTGCCTAACAGAGCAAATTATCATAGATTCTCTTGAACATGTATTTTTTAAGAGCAGCTAATGACGAGAGGATTTGAGCACTTTAATGGATTTCAATATCCTTTTGTCATTAAATTTAATTGGTCAGACTGGTATTTTTTCTTTAGCAGAAACGGTATAATTCACATTAGTCACTTGGGTAGGAAAATTATGGCTAAGGGAAAAATATAAAAAAGAATTCACAATGGTGATACCGATTCCATGTTTATTGTTTAATTAGCAGGATTTACTGCTCACTTTAAATTCACGAATAGACAAATTATTTACAAAAGCCATTTACTCCAAAAGTAGGTGGAACCACATACTTTTAAACGGGAAGCATTTGTCACTGCAATATAAAAGACTTGATTTCAATACACAAAAGTCCATGGTACCTTATGTGTAGTTTAAATGAGTAGGTGTTACTGCTACTGTCACCTCCTTTATCACAATTATCAGCTAAGAAACACTCGTCCTGGAATTGCACAAAATCAGAACAGTAAAAACAGCACTGGGGGAGGCAACGCAGAGTTCGTCTTGAGTTGTTGCCTCACATTAATGAGCTACTCAACCAGTGACTGGCTTGGTGAAGCCTAGACTCTCTCCATTGCTTGTAGAGGGACAGATCATCTCAAGGTCTCTCTGCTCTTTTGGCCCTACTTGTACATTCTTTTGAAGGTGTACACAGACTTGGCAAGATGTCTCGGCCTGGTTCAGGAGGTTCAGGATTTTTTTCCCACTAACATGTTATTCTTTTGTATGTCCCACGGAAAAACAAGTTGAAACACATGAAATTCCATCTGAACAGAAGTTACTGTGAGGGCTGGTGAACACTGGTCCACGGAAGCTGTGGAGTCTCCATCCCTGGAGTCAATAAAAGCCTGACTGGACACAGTCCTGGGCATCCCATTCTAGCTGGTCCTGCTTGAGCAGAAGGGTGGACTAGGCAATCTGCAGATGTTGTTGCCCACCTCTACCATTTTGTGATTGATTCTGCGAAGAGCTCAGCAGCTCAGGGCAGCAGGAGCTGGCTGTAGGGTACCTGGAGGTGAGAGAAAAGATGGGGTCCCCTCAGTGTGTAGCTGTGCCATTTCCAAATATGTAAGAAACAGAGCGACACTACATAAATCTACAGAGTAGAATGCTGACAAAATATTCTTAAACAAGGTGTCACAGGAAGAGACTTGAGGTTTTCACTAGACTGTGAAGCAGTTATTTAGCTTTGTAGAGAACGTGCCTTTCATAAGAGCATGCTGCACGTTGGACAGTAGAAAGCTGGTGGTCTGTAGACTTCAAGGATCTTCATCATGAGGGGTAAACTGAGAGCATAAAGGGTGACGTGAAGCCAAATGGGCTTTTTTCCCATCCTTCCTCTTGTGAGCAGAAGGAAAAGGACACCAAATAGCTTAAAGTTACAAACTAAGCTCAAAGGGATTAAGAGATTTCTCTTAAGAAACAAAGAGGCATCATTACTAGGATCAGCAAACAACTCTTCCATCATTGTAATATGCTTGAATGCATTCACAGACTTTTTTTGTTCACCTTAAATTTTAAACAACTCTAAAATTAGTGTCCACATCCCAAATTTACAGATGGGTGGACTGAAGCACAGCATCAGTCTGAGTCACAGGATTATACAGCAGTCCACTGAAGAGAGTTCTTGTGGAAATGCGTAGTAGACTCCTTTGTGAGGGCTCTCACCAATGGTGAGTATTCCCCCAGACAAGGGAGAAGCTTCTGAGGAGGTGTGATTTCCTCTTTGCCCCTCTCCAAAATATGTGAGATTAGAACTGCAGAAAATTTATTTCAGTTTTATGCAGTCTACCTCCTCTGTGACCGGCATCGCGCTTGTTCTCAGGTCTAAATCTGTGCTAGATTTGCTTCCATTATATGTTGATCTCCATCTGAGCAACATGATCTTCTTGAAATACTTCATGGTGTTATTCTTCACAGTTACAAAACACATGGTGTTTATCATGCTGTTACTCATAGCGATGCATTCAACTATGTAAAAAGCAGTAAGATAATGCTTCTCTTTCACAAAGATGGTGGGGAAAAAGTCACGGACAATGGTGAAGCCATAGAAGGGTGCCCAGCAGAGAACATAGGCAGTCAGGATGCACATCAGTACCATAACCGTTTTTCTTCTGCATCGAAGCCTCTTTCTGATCTGTTCTGTCTGAAATCCTGGTACGGTTTTAAACCAAAGCTCCCGAGAGATCCTGGCGTAACACAAGGTCATCGTAATCACAGGTGCAACGAATTCAATGCCAAAGATGAAGAGGAAGTATGATTTGTAGTACATCTGCTGGTCAACTGGCCAAATTTGACCACAGAAAATTTTTTCCTGTTTTTTCACTATGAATAACACTGTTTCAGTAGCAAAGTAGGCAGATGGGATAGCTACAAGTATGGAGACAATCCAGACCAAGGCAATTAGGAAGGTTGCTGTTTGATAATTCATGCGTGGTTTCAGTGGGTGAACAATGGCCAGATACCTGCAACAGACAAAGACATTAAAAATTAAGTCTGAAAACAGTTAGTCAGAACACACTTCAAAATACAAGCAGACAGAGTTAGGCGGAAGGAAATGGCTGGTGTTCTTAAGGAGAGAGCCTGACAAATTGTCTGTGAGGAGAGTTAAGAAAATTTCCCAAAATAGCAGCCTAGAGCCGAGTTCCTAAATCTAGGCAGAAACTCCGGAGCAAGAGGCTGAAGGGTTTGTTAGGACAGTGGGTACTTGGCAGTCTGAAAATCTGAGCATACGTTAGGGTGTCTGAAGATGCTTTTAAGACCTCAGTCTTAAACTCCCACCTTTTAACAAGATCAAACTGAAAAAGTTGTGATTTTGTGTCACAAACTTTTCCTTTTTAACAAGGATCACATGTCTAGGAATTATGGAAAGATGGGAAGAGGAGAAAGAGACGGAATATTCCTATTAGAGACAGGTATGTTTGCAGGACCTGGCACAATGTGCAGGTGATGTCATATCCAGGATGTGCTATGATACAGCATCTGGAAATTCTTTGTTGGACAGCACACGTTCAAGCAAGAGTTTGGAACGTGCAGTAGCAGGCACCTATTCAGATGTCCAAATGTGTAGAAGCAGGAAAAATGTTTTTTTCTAGGCAGAGAACTATTTAAATACGCTTTTTTTACCAAAAGGTCAAACATACTTAACAGTGTTTTTATTATTTTCTTGGTTATTCCATGGGGTGCAAAGAGCTGAAGCTGATGCTAATGAATAGTTACAGGTGAGCATGTTTTCAAGCCACCAGCAGAGGACTGTGCATCCACTTTCTGCCCATGCAAATTATTGTTTCCTCTGCTGGAAATTACTATTGCTAATGAATCTTAAATATGCTGTGTTAAGTCATATGCTAAATCATAAAAACCTGAGTTAGGTGTTTGCACTCCTTGTGAAGCTGCAAGGTGCACTGTGGCCTTTGTGATAGTTCCACTGGGCAAGCCCTTGGCCAGCAGCCACCACAGCCACTCACCCACTGCCCCCACCACCACCCCAGGGGACAGGGGAGAGGATTGGAGGGGCAAGGGTAAGGAGGCTTGAAGGGTGAGATAAGAACAGTTTAATAATAGAAATAAATATCTCATAACAAGTCCCAGGCTGAAAGCAAAACGCAGCCCTCTTTACCAAAAAGAAACCCAGCTCTGTTCCAGCTAAAAACCAGGCAGCGTTTCACAAGGAAGTGTGGAGAAATGGAAGTACATTACTTGCAAGATCCATCAATTGCCCTTGATTCAGTTAAAGGGGGCTAGGACCGAATGGCATTAATTCTGGGGGCTTTGTTTGCTTGGAGCTTGAGAAGGTTGATTTTTTAAGAAGCTACAGATGTAAGAAGGGCTTATATTAGAGTACACTGTCCCAGAAAGATTGGGATATTTCTGCTAAAAGGAGATTTTTATCAGACACACGCCAGAGCTGCCAGTAAAATTGTATTTAACACAAAGGATTGTTTCAAACAGTGGAATTTCTCATTCATTCAGAGGCTTTTCTATCCATGTATATTCTATACATAGATAGCATCCACAGGATATATTAGTTCTAAATTAAAATGGAAAGTCAGCGGTGCTTTTCATCAGCCGGATCTTGGAAGCAGATGTATTGTTCGTTGCTCTTAATAGTGCAGGCTAGATGTCAAGGGACAGCAGAATTACTCAGCCTCATTGTGGAGCTGATCCATGAGTATTTTTAGATGAGGTCCTGTGGAAACAAAGTTGCAGGATAATGCATTTGTGAGTATGGGTATCTGCTCAGCAGAAGGTTTGGCTGTATGGGGTCAATCTCTACAAGAGGGTCAGGAGGGAGCCTTTGTGGTGGGTTTCCTGATTGTCATTGCTTACCACACTTGGGCTGTTACTGTGGAGTGGTCCTGGAGCATGTGAACTGAGTTCTGGTGAAGCTGCCCTGGAAGATGTGCGAGTGCTCATGGGTGTTCAGTCTGGGGAACCCAGCTAAAGCTAAACTCCCCGACATGTTTACAGCATGGATGTTGGACCTTTAGTATGAACTCTTGCTCTTCAGATCCTGTCCTTTCACACTGCATTATTTTCTAGTGTAGGTCTGGCCTTCCTACGTTTCATGTGAATAGATGCCAAGGAAGATGAAAGAGAGCCCTGCCTGAGGGAAATCCTGCGGGACAGGCTTGCCTTCTCTGCACAGGTGAGCTCTTCTAAATGATCTAAACATGGGAAGACTTTTGTTAGGAGCCCATTCTTTTTAGTGACCCAAGTCAACAACCCCCATGACATGACCCCCATGACATAACCAACATGGAATGGGTGATTGTTAAATAAATGAGGTTTCTCTCTGTTTACCAAGTTAAAAGCTCACAAAAAACCAGGCGATGAAACCAAAACAGTGTGCTCTTACAGCAAACTTCAGTGATTAATCATTTCCAGGGTTGTTTTTAAAGATGCCTGGGGAGATATGCTACAAATCTTCCGATTTCTTAGCAGGCATGAGGGCTCAGTGACCCGTATTACTTCATCAACCTGGGATGCACTAACAAAGGTTGGAGCTTTCCAGTAAATTTTTTTAGAAGTTGAAAAAGATAAATAATAGAAAATGGTAATGCATACATTATAGTGTTTAGAAACTTATCTCTGAGTCCTTAGCTGCTGTTCAAAGGTTATTTTGTTAGACACTTATTAAGGATTTGTTTCATAGGATTTGATTGTATTTTCCCCCACGCCAGGCAAAACATCTCTGAACTTCCCCAGACTTCTGTTGACGTCAGTAACAGCTGAATCAGCCATGCACAAGCTGTATCTGTACAACCATCAGTAGGGTTAACTGCTCCTGAGCTGTATTTTGGATCAGGTACCAAAAACTATGCAACATTAGACTAGAGCATAAAATGGCACATGAGAGAAACTGGGGGAAAAAAAAAAAGGAAGAGGGGTGGGAATCATAGATTGTGTGTATGCAGAGGGTGTACAGAGATGTACGTTGTGTTTGCACACAAAAGGTGACTTGTTGCGATGGCCTTTCTGTAAAGAGTTTACTCTGCGGGTCTCTGGCTTTCTGCGAGTGAGTCGTGTCAGACTTATGTTAGCACGAAGCTGATCCTCAGCACCTGGGTCCGTCAGAGTCTGCAGTACATGAGGCTGAGAACAGGAGCCATAAGAAAGTATACGATTAAATTATATTGTTAAAATTCATGGAGTGAGAGGCAGGCATAGAAACATCTCAAGGCTGCAGCATAAAATAAAGGTAATATAGCAGGTGGAGATCATAATGTTCTGCTTACCCCATCATGAAGGGTGTAGGAAAATCTCTGCTAAACTGGGTTGGTATAGCATTTTATCATTTTCTGGACAGTGCCATAGATATGAGTGCTATAAATTACCTGTGGGTCTCTACCAGGTCTTTCCTGGCTTGCCACTGTGCCATCCTCAGGTGTGTAAAGGGATAAGGGAGTAAGAGAGGCGAGTATCTTAATGGAGAGGTGTGTGCTGGCTCCAGGCATCCAGTGCAAGAGGATGCACTCAACAGGCATCCACTTCTGGGTTGGAGCACCCAGCTGAGACCTCAGTACTATCGAATGGTTAGTGTAATGATTGCAAATGGTTAATTTAATGATTGTTCAGCTTTCTTGGTAGGGCACAACAGAGAATAAGAACTCTATTTTGCAGGCTAGACAGAAGTCTTACCTTTTACAGTCTTCCACACCGAAACAAAAGCTGGGAAAAATACTTCAGAGGGAGCTGTAAGGCAATAACCTGTTGGAAACTCACCTGTCAAATTCTGTATTACCAGTCAACTATTTCTTGCTGAAGAGCATTTACTTCACTGTTTATAGGAAAGGTTAGACTCAGAAAAGCTGTGAAGGTTGCTTAGAGATGTATGGTTTGGATCAGGATTTTATAGTACTGATGAACCCCCTAATCTCTCAGTGTTTCTGATTTGTCTCTCTCTTTCTCCTCTTTCCCTTTTCATAAATCCTCTCCTACTTGAATAAGACATATTTTAATGAAAAAATTGATCAACATTCTTTTAATTTTAAAAGTTCAATCAAGAAATTTCCACTGAGTACTTTTCTGGGGTAATGTTGTGACCTCATGTGATTAGATTTTTATGAAACAAGATACCCAGGTCTGCGTAGTACCTACCTTGACATCTGATCCTACAGAACAGCTGGTGATCATGTTAAAAACCTAGAAGTGTGGACAGCCAACGCCAGGAGCTCTGGCCATCTCCCTGTGCAGTGATAGCACCCCACTTACCTGTCAACAGCTATAGCCAGGAGAGCATTGGTAGAAACATAGAGGGAGACGGTCCGTAGGTAGTTGACCGAGGCACAGAGGACGTGGCCATGCTCCCAGGACAGCTGCCGCACCACGTAGTAGTCCATCTCGAAGGGGCAGCACACAATGGCCACAATGAAGTCTGAGATGGCCAGGTTGGCAATCAGCAGGTTGGTGAGGTTTCGCAGCTTCTTGTAGCGGGCAAGAGCAGCAATGAAGATGAAGTTGCCGATGCCACAGACCAGCATGATGCCAACCAAAGCCACCCCAATTACAATCTTGGCTGCAAAGAAGGTGCGGGTTTTGGTCACGTCGTCTTCACTGTCCAGTGGCAGGTCGTAATCGCTGTAGCTGAAATTGAAAGGGAAGGAGAAGTTTCGCAAGGAGGTTAAATCCCCATCGTGGAGAGTGTAGATTGCAGCAAAGTTGAGGTTGGCAGTAGCGTTTGGGTTACGTTCAGCTTGCTCTGTGGCCATGTCTGTCTTCTTTTAACACGTGGATTCGCTGGCCCTTAGTTTCGCCTTAGAATTACTCAGGGTGGCAGGGCACAACAGTGGCAGGCGAGAGACCTCAGCCAAAGTTTCCTTCCAGCAGTGAGTCACCTTGTCTTTGTCCCCAGGAGATTATAGAGCAACAGCCTCATTTGTCTCCTGTGGGAACAAAAAGAGGAAAGCATTTTCTGAGAGGAAATTACAGCAAAAATACTGTGCTTGAGGGAAAGCAATAGCTGCCTTATTGCCCCACAGCTCTGTGGCTGGCTGTGCGCAGTGGAAAGAAACACCTTGTGAAAGGATGCTTCTGTTGTCATAAAACCCCTTGAGTTGCATAATACACTGGCTGTAACACCCAGAAGTTTTATTTACTAACGATGAAATTTTGTTTTCAGCACACAGTGAAATGATGATATAGAAGTGTAAGATCTGGTTTAAACTTCCGGCAGCTTTCAAGCCCACAGGGCTGTCATCCCTGTGCGAGGTAAAAAAACTAAAATGAGAAGGCACCTCAATTTGCTGAAAAGTACCTGATTGCCTTTTGGACAGAGTTTTTGCTTTATGTTAGATGTCTCACTGAGAGCGATGTGGTAGGTGAGAATGAAAGAACTATCGTCCTGGCTTCTAAATACATTTCTTAATTAAGTAAGAGTTGCCAAGACCCAAGAAAACAGCAAAGCCAGCACTTTCCTTTTGGCAGCCATTAATTGAGTAGGGGGACCAAATTTTCAGCCAGCATAATCCATTATTGCTTCTCTCAAACCAGTGGAGCTTTGCCAGTTTGCATGGACAAGATTTTGTCCCATGAACCAGCTTTGCTGTGATGGCAAATCAGCCGTTCCCAGGGAGAGTGCTTTCACAAACAGGTGCTTGAGGTGAAAGGGAAAAATCTTCCTTTTGCAAGACAAAAGTGCCTTGAATTTTTGAAGACAAGAAGTAGCAGACTCCCCTCTTTCTACCTGCTGGTTGTACCAAAAGTTAAAAATTGATTTATTTTCCACACTGAGGAAAAAAATCTAATTAGTCCCTAATTTTGCCTCTACTCTGTAACAAAATTCTGAGAGGGGTGTCTTGCATCTTCCCATGCCACATCTGGGAATCCTTACACCAGACTCCCAGCTGTCAGGACAGTCCTACCTCATCCCAGGAGAGAATCAAGGGGCATTGCCACTTCCTCTGCATTGAGGCAGTAAGTCTTCAGGGTGTCAGATGCTATTGAACAATGTCCATCATGGCTACAAAGGACAATCTGCATAGTGGTGCTGTTGCCCTCTTGTTTCCCTGGAACCACCCTCAGCCCCTGATGTACCAACATTTAACAGAGAAACTCTCTTGTACAACTCCTGTCTCCACTTTGCTTTTCAAACTGAGAGTTGCGGAACAGCAGAATAACAGAAGGTCAAAGCCTGAAACTGAATAACCGTTCAGAAAATTGATGGCTTTACAGGACATCCCCACAGCTGCCTGGAGATGTGAACATTCATTTAAGAGAAATGCTAAATAAATACTTAGATGCAAAATCTGTATGGTGGGCAAAGCAAGGTGCAGTATCTGTTTTTCAGACAGATTTCCCTGCAAAATACCGAGAGAGTGCTTTAAAATAAATAAAGACCCATGCACAAACTGACATAACACCATCAGCTAACTGTACCTGCAGTTGCTCTCATCTTCTTGGACATCTTGGGCACCCTGGGGATAGTCTCCAGGTTTCTCCCCTGCAAATGTGCTGCTGTCGCTGGAGCAGAGAAAGGATCACTGAAAGCAGCCAGAGGACTTTGCTGAACGATCATTTCTCTCCCAAGCAGGTTTGCCCTGCAGCTCAGGGGAGGATGGCTCTGCTGTCTCTGTGCATGCATCTAAAGCCTTTTCTCAGTGGGAGGCACCTTGAAGCTGTCCATGCATTTCTGATTTTAAAGAGGCAGTGCAATATGGAGACAATGGAGCACACTCTTTTTTTTTTTTTTTTTTCCTGCTTTAAACCCCCTGAATGCATCAAATCAGCAGAGCAGCTTTGTTACCAACTGAGCATAGATGTAAAACCCTGGTCTGCACCTGCTCTTTGAGTTTTGTCTGTGCTGAGCAGCAGCTACCTACACCTGATGTGACACAGAAGCAAAATACAGACCTCCCAGTGGAGAAAGGAGGGTGAACTGCTTTCCCAGGGACCTTTCTCCCTGGATCTCTCCCCAGATATTGTCTGTAGGACTGCGTCTGGCAGTGCCTGCAGAAGGAGGGTCAGACATTGAATAGCCATAAATCAGAGGACCCCTGACAGCTTTCCTTGCCCTCTCAGGGAATTACTCAGAGGGGAAAAGTGTCAGTGAATCCTTAAGGACTTGATGTCCTTTGCTGCCTCCTCATTGCTCTGAAAGCACTCGCATCCCAGGGAGGAGTTCTCTTGCTTCCCAGTTCTCCAGAAGGAAAGGAGACACACAGCAGACCCGCTGTCCTTTTCTGCACTTCCAGTCTTATTCACATTAGCTGACATTTTTCAGGATGCGTACTTGGGACAAATGATGTCCCCAGCAGATGGGACTGTAGGAGCTGTAGAAGATGATGAAGAGCATAGAAGACTTGCAGGACACCTAAAATAAGTGGCCTACAACACACACAAGACCCAGCTTTCATGAACTAATGGGCACTTATCTCTGGAGATAAGGAAAGAAATGTGTTAATGTGAAACATGTCTGGGGTGAAAGAGCCACTAATGTGATATTTCTTCCAGAAAACCTGTGGAAGGCCAGAGAGTCCTCATATCTGGAGACAGCAGATATCATTAAGAATTTCACAACAGATACCTTGCTTGCCTTTATTTTTAACAGTCAGTGTAGACATGAAGAGCCATTAAGGGATGTTTAACATCCTAAAAGGTGCAACCAAATGAACAATGAGGAAATCAGATACAGTCCACCTGTTGAGTTCTGTCACAAAAAAACCGTAAATATAATAAGTATAGGGAGAGGTAAAGTGAACTCACAATATACATCTAAAAGATTCCTAAAGTGGGCCACACAAACCTTCAGTGTCCCTTAAGAAAAGCTAGAACTCTAAAGGGAGGTCTTGCAAGCTTTACATTAACAATGGGCATGATCTCTTTAAGCCTTTGTTCAGCTGTCTCACATTAAGTTCTCTACTGAGTTAATCAAGCAACATGATAACCAAGTGTTTATATTCCTTTAGGCCAAAGCCTCAGCTGCTGCAGGTCTATCCCCATTGACTCAAGGTGAGTTGGCATTGGAGTCCTGATCAGTACAGCCCCTCCAGATCTGCAGTTCATGCTCGGTACATAGCTTCTGTACAGCAGTTGTTCATCCAGCATGCTTCAAGTAGTTGTGCTGTATGTGTCAGGCTGTTCCTCAGAAAATAACTAGGAATATTGTGAAATGGTGTGGTTTGCATGTGCTGTGCGAGGTGGTACTTTGTAGTTGCTAAATAGAAATTGTTGAATAGACAGTGAAACCACTGTCTTGAGAGCTGCCCCTACAGCCACGTGGACAGAGTGAAAGTTAAAAGGTGGGTCTAATGGACTGTGGTGATAGTGAAAGCACTCTGAAGCCAGAGGGTATATGCAGGAGGATTTCCTAGCTGCAGACACTGGAAGGAAGTCCAAAGGCTGCCTTCAAAAACCATAGTTTCTTGTGACTTCTGGTGTAAATGTGCTGAAAGAGCAGGTCCCTGGGGCAGCCAGGCTGCCCTGTGGCACCGGCAGCCAGCTCTCTGTGCATAGCTGGGACTTTTTTAGTCCCAGCATTGCCCAGTCCATGGGCTTTGCAGCCTACAGGTCTCCCCTTCCTGGGAAGGAGCAGGGCTCTGGGAGGCTTGCAGAGCCCAAGTCCCCATTATTTTTTAGAAACCACATGATTCTGGTGTTGAGTTTCTGCTTAAGACGAAGTTTCTCCCTGATAGCTTTTATTGGTGGTTCCAGTGACTTCCCCAATAGTGTCACAACATTTTACACAGTGTCACAGTGCATTTCCTGAGACCAGTGTTACCAGTTTGACAAATTCAGGCTGAGAAAGAAAAAATTGATTCTGAAAACTCATGTAAACAGTTTACTCTTCTGTTGGGTTTTTTTGTTTGGGGTTTTTTTTTTTTTTTTTCATTAGTATGCTCACAGTTTGAACAAGGAAGTTATTTGGAGGCTAAATGATGCAAGAAAGATTGCCATGCAAAGTACTGGCTTAGAGACTTTCAAATAATGAAAATCTAAAGCTAGCATTTAGCCTGTGGACAGACCTAAGGACTCTGGCCTTTCATTTCAAAACAGCAAACACACCAGTTACTGTCTAATTTTTCCTAACTGCTAAATAAATTGGACTCTAGGTGAAGTAATTAATCCTCAGGGACTTAAATTTGCTTTGCATAAAGTCTAACTGGAGTTTTACAGAGGTTGCTAATGCAGATCAGTTGGTGAAATGTGACGAAAGCATCAGACATCCTGTGATTTTCTGGAAAAACAAACGAGGTAGCAGCACACATGGGTTAAAACCACGTGTATTTCTGCTCAGTATTCCAACCAGACATTCAGCTCAGGGGCTTTACTAAGTCTAAGAGTGTGTAACTGACGTTAATGTTCAGGAGGACACTAGACTTGCTTACATAAAGAGTTGGGTATATTTTTCTAATACATGAAAACGTGCCTTGTGGTACTAGAGGAAAGTGACTTTTGGATGGAGTTTGGCAAAAATGTGCACACAGGAGTAATTGCACCGTGCTCAGCTGTTCCATCAGTGACCTCGTCTGTGGAAAAGTCCTGGGAGGGAGAGAGCAGAGAGGTTTTTGACTTTATTAATGGATTATGTCATGTAACTTTCCTCTTACCACCTTTTTCTGCTTCCTTACTGAGCATATCACTTCTCGGCTTGGGAAAAGGGGAAAAGCATCTGAAGGAGCAGCACAGCAGGCTGTCAGCGACCATGGTGGCACTCTGCAAAGGCAGTTGTCAGCTCTTGTTGGAACAGCAGAATGGTGCTTTGATCCAAAAGGTCTTTTCCTTTCAGAGCTGTGCAGGTTTCTCTGGACAGTGCTGTCCAGGCAGATCTCACAACCAAATGACACGAGGTTTATCAGAGCTGCATAGAGCTCACAGTGTCCAAGGTGACCCAGGGGCAATCAGCAACTTTCCATGT
This sequence comes from Antrostomus carolinensis, assembly GCF_000700745.2. Classification (NCBI taxonomy): domain Eukaryota; kingdom Metazoa; phylum Chordata; class Aves; order Caprimulgiformes; family Caprimulgidae; genus Antrostomus; species Antrostomus carolinensis. The sequence goes on along the minus strand of NW_010325203.1, from coordinate 86,419 downwards.
AGAAGCTTCTTTCTTTTTGTCTCTTTTTTTTCCCCCACTTTTAAATTCTCTTCCAGTGTGTATTTCCTGTTTTCTTTAACTTTGTCCATCGTTTTGTGATTGTGTAAGAAAGCGGTGTTTATTTTGCTCAGCTCAGCTTAGCACAGCAATCTCCTGTGAGAAGCACACCCCTGCCCTCAACAATAGTCTATGAAGTATGTAGAAGTAGCCATGAGAAGCTTATGTTCCTAACTGGCACTTACCACCCTTTCTAGAGCAGCCCATCTTACCTAAAGCAAAAGTGATGGTGTTTGGGGCAGTGCAGGAAGCAGGGACCAGCCCAGGGACTGTGCACAAGTTTTGATGCCACAGTAGTATGATATGAATGACCACAAAAAAAAAAAAAAAATCAATCTTTATAAACATTCAATGTTTTGTTTAATTATCAATTTTTTTTTCCTTTTTCTTTTGCATATGAGTGTTAGGCTTTGTGTTTGTTTTTTCTTTTAACTCAGCCTTCCTAAGAGCAAATGCCTGTGACCACAAACCTTTCTCTTGAGCAGCAGGCCTCTGAAAGGCAAATGTTAAGTGCTTTTCTCCCCAAGTCCTGCCTGGGCATACTTACAGCTCGGTGGATCCTAACGTGCGAGCTGTGGGCAGTGGCAGCCTGCAGCAGTGTATGTCCTCACTATGGCAGCAAGGCAGGAGATCGCTGAAACAGCCTCCTTTGCCCCACTCACTTGCCAGCTTCGTTCTCTGCTAAGACTCTTCCCTGTCGCAATGGCCCCAGTCATCTCTTAGGGTTTGCTTAATATTAGACTGTCAAGCCTGTTTCCAGAGATTCCCAAAAAGCCACATCACTCAGTTCTGTCTGTTCTATGACAGATGCACGGAATAGCAAAGATCAGTGCTTGGAAACTTTTTGCCAATTGGAGATGAAGATGGGTTTAGCCAGTTGAAATGTTCTGTTTTGATATCAATCTCTGATGAATGTTACTGCAGTTACTTGGAATTTCTAGGAATGCCTTTTCAAACTCAAAAAATGGATATTTTAACTGGAAATCGGAAGTTTTCCTCTGCTTCTGCCTTTGTGCCCCATGTACAAAAGAATACTTAGTAGGCAAGGTTTACAATTGCAGAAATGAGGCAGTTTTTCTTCATTTCTGAACATTCTGAAATAATGTATAGCTTGTATAGAACACTTTGGAAAGAGACCTCGGGATTATCATCTAATCTGTACTGCTGTTCCTGGGCTGCATTGCGTATACCCAAATAATTTATGACAAATGCTTTCCTGGCCTGTTGGTGAAGAAATTTTGTAATGTAGAGCTCATGCCTTCTGTATGAGACTATTAAATGTTCCTGAGCAGCACCAGATAGAACTTTAATGGTCTTGCTGTAAATTCCTGATTTTATTATCTCTGATCCAGATCTGAAGTCTACATTTGGCCTCTTCCTCGAGAACTGGTCCACTCATACCCCATATTCAAAAACCTTTGAATTTAGAAACATCTAAAAGGAGCTTAATGTGTCCTATATCTCAGTCAGGCTTGTTGCTCCTTTGGATTTTCAGACACAATCTTGTTTATTTTGGATCTCACTCAAAGATACACTTAGTGCATCTTCTCTTTCAGTGGGTGCTATGAGCTGTGGAATGCTGTCGGAAACGAAGCAGCTTTTTAACTGAAATGTCTCAGAAGGAGATATGTCCTTCCAAAAACCTGCTGACTTCTTTGGAGGTCTAAGTAGGAGAAGTTGGATGCCGCATTTTTTAAAAAACTTAACCATCATCCATTGCAGCTACAGTCTCAAATTTAAGCTAGATTGTCAGCACTTTCTTTTGCTATGACTGTTCTCTGTTGACAAAGCCCTTGATTTGTATTATTATCACTTCAGCATCTTCTTTTTTCTGCTTTTTTCATTCAGTGAACATTACTTTCTGTTTGTTTGCCACAGACAGAATCCTGCTCCTTCATGTCTCCCCTTTTGAATATTGTGGTGGTTTTGCCATTTGTCACTGGCAATTTAGCATTTTGCTCTGTGTTTCCATGACAGGGAGAACGATTCTAGGAAGTTCCCTCTGCAGATCCCATAATCCCAGTTTTAGCTAAAGACAGGCTCCTTTTCCTCATTTCTGCCATCTCAGTGTACACATGCAGAGCAGAGCATGTCACTGTGAAGCACATGTACATCAAGCAGTGTGAATGGCAGAGGTCTGGCTTGCTCAGGCACGTGCAGAGAGGGGTCCTGTCTACTCCAGGTTCCCAGCTTCTCCTCATGGCAAGACATGAAGTATTTAAAGCTCGTGCCCCGTTCTGCTGCCTGAGACATTTTTTGGCGCTTCATTAAAAGGTAATAGTTCCTTTTTTTCTCCCAAGTTATTTGAGATTTAAAGGTCTGTCCCAGTTCAGTATCAATCTAAGAAAGGAATTAATATACTGTGAAAGCACTATTGCAGATATTGTATATATTGCTGGTTATTTCTGCACATGCTTGAAATGAATTCTAACCCAGCAGAGTAATGCCTAATGGTAGTTTCATTTGAAGCTACTCAGAGCATGAAACCACAATCTTTGTGTCAAGATGAGTCATGAAAAGCTGTTATCACATCTTATTTCTGACTCTGAAAAAGGTTTTGTGGTTCTTCCGATGTGGCAAAACTACAGAGATAGATCAGCCTTCTTCTCATGATGTTTTTGAAATCTGAGAGTAGCACTGTAGAAGTGACTGCTTTGTCAGGAGATGAAAGGTATGTCTGTGCTCCCCAAACTAGGTGGAGATGAAGCAAATCCATCCCAGAAGGTGCACATCCATGTTCTGGGATGATGGCTGTGCCCACCCAGGGCACCCCAGGGCTGACTGCTGTGTGCACAGCTGGGAGTGTGGTGGAGCAGCGTGTGCTGCTGCCTGTCCATGGCTCTGTGGGAATACAGATGATTTGGGTTAGGGTCAAAAGGAAACTGATGCTGATTTGTCTGAGAGGGACAGCTGAGGGGCACAGATGTCAGAGCCAGGGGCTCAGCACCCCCCCTTCCTGGTGCAGTGCATAGAAGAGTTACATGCTGTGGGGTAGGAGTGACAAAACCCCCACAGTGAGAAAGGAACCTTTGTGCTATTTGGTGCTGGCAGAGAGGCAAACCTGCCCTCTCTCTGCTGGTGGTTGCAGTGATCCTGATGGGAAGGCCCGTGTCCATGGAGCCGTTAGTGAGCCACAAACCCGTTAACCTGTGTAAGTGTAGACTGTGCTGTGCTCCATGTGTAGTTTGGTTTTTGTGACTGTGTGGTGCTGCGCACATCCCCTGCTGCAAGATGATCTTAGTTGGCTGATGGTAATGAAGGAGCCTGCTGGCAGCCTCCACTCAGTACTGGCAATTATACCACCTGTGTGTCCTTGTCTTTAACTAAAAGTACCTTGACAAGTTCTTGTGTAAACATCCTTTTTGTTTGATAGTAGGAATGATGAGTTGTTTTCTTTTCAGAAAATCCTGGTCAAACTCAGCAGGCCAAAGTGGGGTAACCTCGCTATGGATGGCATCAGCATGGAACGCTGCACCATGGTTAGAGACCCATTCAATACCGCACAGTTCAGGGGTCCCACATCTGAAGGGAGGTAAGATTATCTGTACTGTCCTCTTTGCAGTGTTAGCTCTAATAAATGGCATTTAGGTGATAATTCACAAAGTGAGTGCCTTGCTTACCGAGATCACAACAAATTAGCACCTCCTGGTTCAAAACAGTGGCAGTCTGCTTTTCACGGAATATTTAGAAACAATGTGGACAAATTAGAGGCAATAGGAGAAGTTGGTGTGGCTACAGCTGTGTTCAGGAGGGGCAGCCCTCAGTTCTAGGATTAAGAGTCCTAGAATGAATCAGAACATAATCTAGCTGCTGTGAGGTGCCCTTTGGAGGTGTTTCTGTCCATGTGACTACAGAGGGAGGCAGGGAGATAAGCCTTTCCAGACTGGTACGTTAGCTTCTGGGCTGGGGGGTGCAGGAGGATGGCCTGCTGATGGACAGCCTGCTCTTGCCCACAGTATTCTTCTGAGCAAACTTTCATTTGAATGAGCTTGAAATTTTAAACCCAAAGTTTTCCCAGAAGAAATATTTAATATAAGCCCAGCTGGCCTCTTCAAATGAAATTGTTAACCAATTTGTTGTCTGTCATTAACAACCAGGAAGCACACCTGTAAAGACACTTTTAAATATATGAAAAAATCAGTTTCCCAGTACCCTAATTTATGTAATTTTGCTGCAGGGAGTTCATTTTGAAGAGAAAAGGATGACAGATTGGATATTTGAGTAGCATTCAGAAGGTTTTTTAAGGCTCATTTCCCTTTCAGACTTACTAACCTCTCTCAAATCATTGTCAGATTCTTTTCTATCCAGTATGTGAAATATTACCTTACTACCAGAGGTTTCTACCTTACTATTTTCTACCTTTTGCTGCTTTTAGAACTAGCTGCATATTCCAGGTCTGTAGCTCCCTGTTGAACCTGACACAGCCTTTAGCCGAAGATAAATACAGTGAAAGAAAGATGATGAAAAGTTGCCCCATCCCTGCTACACAGGGATATTAAGTGATGTTTCTGCCAGGGCAAATGGATTTTCCTGAGCCTTCTGCATTGGTTTCCTGGGCAGAGGAACATTTTTTTCTGGTGTTTTTTTTCTGTTTGGCCGATTGAGTTAAGAGGTCATTTGCTAAAGCCCACAGAAAACTAGAGCGTGTATAAATATATTTCAGCCCAGTTAGTGAGAAAGGCATAGACGTGACGGTGTGAAACATTGCATGAAGGAGACCTTTGGGAGGCAAGGAGCCTAACTCTGTCCCCTGCTAAGGAAGAGCAATTTCAAAGTACACTTTGAGGGTCAAAGGACCGCTGCTCCCCAGGATGCTACACCTGCCTATTGTCTCCAGGGTATGCATTTTTGTACAGTGAGACTTGGCATCCTCCAGCCCTGTCTAGTGTCTGACTAAAGGCATTAGGATTAAGTCAGGACATGTAACATCAGTCAGGTGGGGATGTGCCAGTCTGCTGCTGTGAATGGAAGCTCCTTCTCAGCTGTATTTGTACCAGCCATAGGAAAGTCTGCAGATAGGGCTGACAGGTCAGCAGAGGATACACAAGAAAATACTGAGACCCCTCAGCTATACAATAACAGGTCCTAAAGACAGTGCCACTAATACCTGGGGACTATTCAGAACAAAACTACTGTAAGGTAACTCTGATCATGTTAAGGGTTGTTGCAGCAGTGCTTTAGAGTTCCTTCCTCTACTTGCGTTGCTTTGCATTGCTCCAGCGCTGCTGAAACATTACTGATGTGAAGGGAAATATCTGACTGCTGCTGAGCTCTGGTACACAGGTCCTCTTGCCTGAGACAGCCTGGATGCTGGTTTTTTAAAGCAAGTCTCCTGATGCTGATGGGATGGTCTAAAGCTTGAGCCTTGATGCTGACAGGCAAGAGTCTTAAACAAATTCTGCAATTAAAATGGCAGGCAGCACAAATTGCCAGTCATTAAAAACAGTGCTTTTCTGCTTCATAAAGGTGAACTATTGAAAAATTTCTAATCCAGAAAAGATTAAAAATTAATCAAAGTAATTGGGTTGCCTGGGATTGCTCAGAGATGATAAACCTCCCCAAAAGTCACACGGGCAGACAAAGCAATTATTGCTGATGTGGGTGAGGGTGTGGAGGGGCTGTTGGACGGGAGCTGTTCTAAGTGCTCTGTGGATGCTCCTGTAATAAGTGTACAGGAGTTAACTTTCTATTATGAAATGATATATCTGAAACCACATTGAAGCCCTCACTGTCTGTCAATGCCTGCTTCACTCTTCTGTCAAAGGAAGTGACAAGATGTGTCTTTAAAAAATTGTTGTGATTTTAAAATATAAAGAAAAAACGGTTTCAACTCTTGTCCAGCAAATGTCACACAATGGATTTCGAGAATGACTCAGATCTTCTTGATGAGATTATGTGACCTAACGCACAAAAGGAAGAAAAGCTCCAAACCTTTGATTTTCCTATAAGTTTCTGCAAGTTGTCAGTACTGGATCAAACCTTTCTGTTTATCTCCTGAAAGGTCAAATTTTACTTTTAATGTGATGATACCTTTTAGTTCCTGACAGATCATTCCTGTGAATCAGATGGAATCAGGATTAATAGAGCCTACGGGACTGTGCACAAATGGATGAAAAAATCCACCCCTCCAGCATACATCAAGTATGAATTTCCCACAGGACCAATTCAGGTATGCATAACTTTTAAATTGTATCTCTTTTTTTCTCATTCATTTGGTGGGGGTAAATGATGAATGGTGGGACAAACCTTGTATTTCTCATTTCTAACTTTGTTAGGGCGAACTACTGGGCTAAGATTTCTCAGAGCAGATAGTGATGTTGACCACTTTGACCTTCAAAGCAGGCAAAGAGACTTACTTTGGAGGATCCCCCCACTGCTCTAAGCATAAATCTGCTTCCTCTAAAAAAAATTTTAAAAATCACATCTTTAAATTGAGCATCTACAAAAGAAACAATGAAAAATCCTAATTCTTGCAAATATTGATTCCATAAACTCAGTGTCAGGGCTCTGTAGGCACTAATAACTCTTAATGACCCTGATTAGCCTCATCTGGAGCCTCCACCCACACCCCTGCCTGGGGCCCAGGAGCCCAATTTCAGGTGAGCCCTGGCACATCCCCACCCCCTGCATGCCCTGGCTGTGCCTGCCTGCCACTTTGCCTCTGGTCCTGTCTCCTGGGTGGACCTTAGATTTGTATTACAGCCTTGCCTCAGGATCTGTCTCTTCCTGCTCTAGATGGACCTTGAGTTTTTGCCTGGAAATGATTTGCTGAAACAAATGGTTTGGAAATGTGGATTTTATTTTGATTCTGTGATCTGCAGGCTCTAGAAGGATTCAGGCACTTCTTAATTTCACTGCAGTTTCTTATCCTCTGTGGTCTGATGTATGCACTGTATAAGCAAATGTGAAGTCATGTGTATGTGCCGGGTTTAGGACTGATATTAGAGTAGGCAAGTAACTAAACATTGCTATGGAAGAATTGTGATGCTTGTGAAAAGTTTTTTCAAATAGATATAAGGGAAAACTTTACTAAATCTTGAAGGAGGCTCAGTAGAGCACACTTACTTGATGTTATTGTAATCTGGCATGTAATTTTGCTCTGAGGCAAAAATTCATCCCAAATCAACTCCAAAGTCTGCACAACAAAGAGAGAATGTTTATAACAAATATGCCACTATGTGTCTTGATGTATGAATTAAATAGCTGGCCAAGGGCAGGGAGCAGAGGCTCAGATACCCAAGCTCTTAGTTCTGCTGTTAGGATTTAAACGTCAGGGCAATTGATGGAGGCTCCATCAAAAATGTATTCTCAGTAATCTTTGGGTTCTCATGTAAAATTTGGGACTGGAATTTTAAGGAAGAAGTTTTATTCATGTTTGCTGGTTTAGTGGGGGGCTGTGGCTAACTTGCACACTTCCTTGCTTTCCCGCCTGTGAAATTGAAGGATTTTTCCTCTGAAAAACATTTTGATACCTGGAGATGACAAGCACCATATAAAAGGCACTCATATTATCATTTAGATCATGAGGAATTACTGATTATTGCTTCACACTCAACAGGTCCAAACACCTGAAAAATCTTTAGAATTCATTTACCTGCACATTTCCCTCCTACCTGTGCTGAAGGAGTCACTTGGTCTGTGCTCACTCTCGTTTCCCAGGTCTCTTGAAAGTACTCCAGCTGTCTTAGGATGCACACTTTACATCTGTGGAAGCTGCTGCAGTAAATTTGTAATTAAAGGACTATGGCCCAGTAATGTCCCCTTTGCAATTTTCAGAAACAGGTAGGAGTAGCCTCTCACTAGAGATTTCAGGAGTGTGATCACATTTCTTTATGGCAATTTGCTAATTGGAGTATAGAACAAATAGCTCCAAGTGTCCAGTGTGGACAGGTGGAGCTGTTGTTCTTACACTGCCTGGTGGAATATTTACTGAGTAATTAAAACTAGCTGAATTAAATCAGCCTCAGGAGAAAACTGAGCAAATAGGAGCTAGTGACTGGGGACAGATTCTGTCCTGGATTTTACACTTAATATTATTTTACTCACTATCAGAAACTGCCTTTCTAAAATGTCTTGTTGTGCTTTCATATTTCACACCTTAGTTCACTGTTGGGCTGTAAAGAGTATTCACAGGAAATGATTTATTTATGTTTGGAGGAGAGGAGAAAAAGCAAGCCGTACACCTTAATGTTACATCTTATAGTCACACAGCCCCATTTTTACTTTGAGAAAAACTTAAGCTAAAAAAATTTTCAGACAGTCACTTTAAAAAGAAAGGGGGGAAAAAAAAGGTGTAATGGGAACTGCTGTCAGTTTGTGCCTTCAGGACTGGAAAACAAGCAGAATTATAGGTGGTTGTAAGAGGGAAGATTTATTAGAGCCAAGCAACCAAAACCACTGAACACATAGAAGAAACTCAGTCATCTGCTTTTGTTGGGAGCAGGTAGAGAGAAAATTGTTTCAGCATCACTAATATCAAAGGGTGACTTGTCAGCAGATGAACTGCATAGGAGATAAATGTAGACAACTGAAGCTTCTGTGTAGCATGGAAACAGGGACAGGCTACAGGTCAGGCTGAAAACTCGGAACCCCACTGAGGCAGATGACCTGTGACAGAAATTTTCTTCAATTAAAACTTCTGTTATGCTCCAAAGGTGACCTTGAAAATTGCATTGGAAAAGACATTTTGCTCCTAAGGTGCCGCTAGCTCTATTATAGGGATAGTGTCTGATGGAACCAAGTGTCATATCAATCATGCTTATGGCTGGATGGCCCAGTGCCAAGCTACTGATTGTAACTTTTTTTTTTCTTTTTTTCCCCCAAGCTCCAAGTTGTCACATGAACTGTTTGGGGTAATGAGCAGCATTTGCCCCTTCTCCATGAGTTATTTCAAGACTTAGAATTATCTAGAGACCAAGACCGCTAGAGTATATGGCCCTGCCGTTCCACTTGTAGTGCCCTCTCCAGTGGGTTTGCAGGGGTGTGTTAAAACAGTCAGATCCCCAGTGCCCTGGCATCTCCAGTGCGTTTACTTCTGTTACCAGTGATGGTGAATGCAACCCTGGCAGAGCGGCAGCATTCTGTCCTCAGCTGCTGCTGCTTTCCTTAAGCATAATTAAATGGGAGTGCAGACATAGGGAGAATCAGCCTCTAGAGCCATATTTGCAGCTCTGAATTAATTTGCAAGATAAGTCAGGAAATTTACAGAATGGTTCCAATGCTCTGAAGAAAGATTAAGAAAATCCATGTTGTAATGTTAAAGCAAGTCGCAGTCCTTCCCAAGGGCAGAGGGATTTTTACAATGCCTACGTGTGCACCTTGTAAAATTAAGATAGTGATGATAGATAATGTTATTTAAAACTCACCAGTATTTTAGTCTTTTTGAATTACTTTACTTATCTCCAACCTCTATTACATTCAGTACTGCAGATGCTGGGATTAACACATTGTGGTCCTGAACATGCAGTAGTGGTTGGGAATGTTGTAGGTACCCTTAGCCGACTGAAAGAGTTGGGTAGAGCTGTGTGAATAAGGGGAGTATTCAGGATGCTGAAGACCTCTCCCTTTGCCTGTTTCAGAAAGGAAGGTTAAAATTCTCTTAATTCCTGTAAGAGGTTAGAGTGTGCATAAATGCCAACTCAGAAGGCTTCACAGAATCACAGACTGGTTTGGGTGGCAAGAGACCTTTCAAGGGCATCTAGTCCAACCCCCTGCAGTGAGCAGGGACATCTCCAACCAGATCAGATGAGCCTTGGCCTTGAATGTTTCCAGGGATGGGGCTTCTACCACCTCTCTGGGGAACCTGGGCCAGGGTTTCACCACCCTCAGTGTAAAAAAATTCTTCCTTATAAACAGCAAATATGATTTGGGCTCTTTTGATAGCATGTTTCTTTTTATGAAGTGTTTTCTGTGCTATTTAGACATCTGGTTGGCCTGTAATGACCATGTCATGGTCAGGACTGTGTTGTTCTTACCACATCTGGCTATATAGCTGTGTCCTTTCCTCCTAGGTGAAAAGCTGCCTCAGCTTCATTGGTGTTGCACAGTTATGCTGCAGCTTACTTCAGGCTACACTTGGATCCACTTAAACTTCAATCTTGGCAGGTAATACGGGCATTCCTAATGCTTTGTCAGCAAGGCTTCTGTGTTGCCTGACTTGACACTGAGTAGTTCCAGCCGGTCGCCTCTTGTGCCAGGTGGCAAGAAACGTATTTGTCTTTACCTGTATTTGCATGTTGACCCCGCTCCTTTCCTGGCCTGGGAGCCCAGTTTGAGTAGATTTGTGGCCTCCTCTGGAACCCTCATTTACAAGAGAAGTGCCATTGTAAGGGAAGCTCCGTGAACCTGTTTTCAGTTTGGCATTTAATGCCGTAGCCCAGCAGTCCACTTAGCCCAATTTGTCACTCAGCAGGGCTGCGGGTAGGACCACCAGTTTTCTGAGAGTCAGACAGTACAAGAGCACAGCAGCCACTGCCACATTACTCGTACAGATCTGATGGTCTTGGTCCCAGCTGCATTAAATAATGGATAGTTTTAGTTGCACTTGTCCTTTCAGAGACGCATGAGGAGTTTAAGACTGTGCCATGAGCACACAGCTGGCAGACAGTGAAGGCACGCCAGTGAAACTTTGCACTGAGAAATTGTGCATGTGGAAAAAGTGCCTGAGGGACTCTTTTGAAAGATCAGTCCAATGTCAGTCTTCTCTGCTTTGAAAACAGCAGGACTTCTTAGCCAGGAGATGTTTTTTACGGGGTTCAGAAAAGTGAACACAAAAAGGAAACTGGTTATGTGGGTTACATGTTTGTTTCTGTGTAGTTTTGCTTCTTTCCGATGCACTGACGTGCTGGAGTCTGGCTAAAACTGTAGTTCCAAATCAAATCACCTGGACAAGCTTCAGAAATAGGCCTTTGTGAACCTCATGAGGTTCAGCAAGGCCAAGTGCAGGGTCCTGCACCTGGGTTGGGGCAATCCCTAGTGTTAATACAGGCTGAGGGATGAAGGGATGGAGAGGAGCCCTGCCGAGAAGGGCTTTGGGGGTATTGGTGGATGAAAAGCTGGACATGAGCCAGCAACGTGTGCTTGCAGCCCAGAAGTCCAACCGTGTCCTGGGCTGCATCAAGAGAAGTGTGGCCAGCAGGTCGAGGGAGGTGATTCCCTCCTTTGCACTGGTGAGACCCCGTCTGCAGTATTGCATTCAGCTCCTCATACAAGAAAGACATGGACCTGTTGGAGCAGGTCCAGAGGAGGCCACAAAAATGATCCAAGGGCGGGAACGGCTGTCCTGTGAGGACAGGCTGAGAGAGTTGGAGCTGTTCAGCCTGGAGAAGAGAAGACTGGGGAGACCTTATTGTGGTGTTTTTAATGCTTAAGGGAGGCCTATAAGAAAAATGGGGACAAACTTTTCATCAGGGCCTGCAGTGACAGGACAAGGGGTGGTGGCTTTAAACTAAAAGAAGTCAGATCCAGGCAAGATGTAAGGAAGAAATTTTTTACACCAAGGGTGGTGAAACCCTGGCCCAGGTTGCCCAGAGAGGTGGTAGAAGCCCCATCCCTGGAAACACGGTCAGGCTGGACAGGGCTCTGGGCAACCTGATTGAGTTGAAGCTGTCCCTGCTCACTGCAGGGGGGTTGGACAAGATGCCCTTGAAAGGTCTCTTCCCACCCAAACCAGTCTGTGATTCTATGTCCATTTAGTATCTCCTGCCAGAAGGGAGAAGTAGAGGCAGAACCTCTTTCTGGAGCTCCCTGCTGTGCCAAGGCCATGCACACTCCTGTGTGCTCTGTCCCAGGTGCATCACTCGCCCTCCCTCAGCTCTCCTGGCGGTCCTGGCGTTCACCACATCCCCGGGAGGAACCTCGGGGTCCTTTGGCTGTGTGAGATGAGGTGCTGTGTGGAATGTTTAAATGTGCTGTTGTTTTTCTGTGTGAATTTAAGAAGCTTAACCCTCATCCCTTTTCAAGTGCGTGGTGCGTACACAGGTGACTGAAGCTTTTTGTGAAGACCTTCCTTAGCAAAAATGTGTGACTTACTGCCAGGTAATTACACCTTTTGTAATCTACTGAGGCTGGTGCTGCTTTAATCTGTGAAAATGCCACTTTGGAAAGTGTGTGTCAATGGATGAACTCATTGAATGTAATTCACTGAAATCTCTTTTATAGCCTATTTTAAACCTGATTTACTGGATTGTTTTTGCAAATGACACATCTCAATTTCTGAGTGCCTGGTGCTGTGAATCCATTGCTTCTCTGTTCATTCTGCATTCATGTGAGTGCCCCTAGGGAGCATTCCCATAGTCACTACAGCCATTGCACGCAGGTTGGGTCTTGGAGGATCTTGTGAGTTTTCTTAAATGTAAGATAAACTACTGAGCCTCCAGCTTTGGCCTTCCATTCAGTAACGCACTGCATATGCTGAACATACTGCTGCTGGGCACTAAAAATACCTCTGGTAAGACGAAAGGAGAGTTAGTCTAAAATTTACATTGTTTACTCCTGCTGCAAAAAAGAATAATGTCAGTGCCTCATCTCTGTTAGTCTGATCTGTGTGTTTGCTGCCGTTCCAATTAACTTTTTTCAAAAGTTAATGAGAGGAAATGTTTTGTTTTCTCTTTTAAAGATAAGTCTGTTCCATGTCTTAGAGCTGCCGTTATAGATTACTGGGTAGTTAATCAAAGCTGAGGCTTAACATTTAAAATCCAGCTGTTTTCAGCAGCAAATGTTAGCGGGTCAATGAATGCACTTAGCCTAGATTTAATATGCCTTAAAACAGTTTTCTGTGATTCTGGAGGAAACAGTTTTCAAGTTAGCTTTTATCTTCTCTTTATTGTTTCCTTTCTTTAGAATTTCGAGCTAGCACAGATTTAGGCTGCTCTCACAAACTACCTGGCAGCTTTGCAGCAAACAGTATATTCAAATAAGTTATTGTAGAGGAAGAGGGGCCAATCTTCAGGTGGTGTAAAACCACTGTTGATTTGCTCTATTTGCAAAGCTACGTAGTAGTCTGACTACTGCTGTCGAAACATATGGCTTCTACTACTGCTAGATTTTTATTTTTAATGTGATTCCTGGAAATAAGCACAGTAGAATCGGATTCTGGTTTTCCTCTGTGGTTCAGGATTTTTCACAGGAAAACTTGGTATCTTTTAGTTAGGTATCTGTCACTTAGTACAGGGAAGTCTATACTAAATTAAATAAAACTTCAGCTTGTTAGCAAGTGGGTACAGACTGGGCTTCAGCATCCGCTGGTTTCCAGCATTTGGGAATGCTGAGGCTTAGCTTGGTCACCTTTTACCTTGGCTTTTTGAGGAGATAGGTTAACACTTTGGTTGCTGTGCAGAAATAGTCTCCATCATTTCCTGGGGAAAAAACCAAGAGTGTGCCAGGCTTTCTGTGTGTTTTCATGTTTTTATAGCTTTGCCTTGCCATGCATTGCTAACCAGTTCCTACCCATCTTATTCCTGTGCAGCTAAAAACATAGCATGAAAGCCAGAGATAACGGTACAAATCCTTTCTTGCTTTCCCACATCCATGACAGGAAATGTCCTGCTGCTCTCTGTTCAGCTGGTAATGCTTCAGGTTATTGGAGTGAGAAGCTGTAAAATAGATCCTCAGTAATGCATGTGTGTGAATTTAATGGTTATGAGTAGATTAACCTTGATCCAAGAGGAGTGACAACCTTGTCTTGATTTATAACAAGTAGTTATGTTACCAAAGAGATTTAATTGGCTTTGAACATTCTTTTTATATATATGTACAGTATTGCATTAGCTGTCGTACCCTTCATAGAAAAATTGTCAGGGTTCTCTGAGTAAAGATGAAGTGACCCCCAAAACAGATAGTTGGTTCTAAGTCTCAGCATTTACCTCACCTTGGAACATCTGATGCAGACGTTTGATAACTGCTCACTGTTCATTTCCTTAAATAAAGGAAAGTTGTAGAGATTCAGAAGGCAGTTACATATTTTCAGAGCAATTAAGTTTTGTTAGCACTGTTCTGGCTTTTCTCTGAAGAAATCTCACTTTTCAGAAATGCTAGCATCTTGATTACCCCAAATACTGTAGATAGTATAAGCGGTGTAAAGTTAGAGGGATTATATTCCTTATCTTAATAAGGATATCTTAATAAAAGAGCATTGAAACAAGACATCAGCGCTGTGACAGTGTGTCTAACGTTGAGTTTTGCAAGCATCAGAAGGCACCTGGCTGTACTGCTCTTACATGGCAGCTTGAATGCTCAGTGACCTCCAGTTTAAGTGGATTTATGATTTTTAAAAAGCAAAATAATTTTGCTGCACTAAATGGGCTGTGCTTTGAAGCAAAATGTTATTGCCTATCTTGCCATATCTTCACAACTGGAAGCTGCTTATTCCTTCTGTGTTTTCATGCCCTTTTATTTAATTCTGTGAGAAGAGTATGTTGAGAGGAATCACAATAACTGGAGAATATCTTGGGCTCCTGGGATAAGAGGTGAGAAGCTGTTGTTAATCCGTCTTAATAGCTGTATTTACAGAGATCTCATTTGTTGAAGTTCAGTGAAGTGTGAATTACTTTAAAATGGGAGAAAACAATTAGGAATGCAGTCTATATTAAAATAAACAGCTGGTGATAGATTATTTTATTACTCTGTTCTTACCCTCTGAAGTTATGACTAGATTTTACAGTGTTATTAAAATTGAAAGGACAAAGTAGTACGATTAGAGTTTAGATTTGAACACTGTTCTATGTTACCTGAAAATAAAATCAAAGATCAAGCCCATAATGGATATATTTAATTTCATTTGCAGTGATGAGAGTTACTGGCTGTACTTCAGACAAGCTCACATTGCAATTTCCATCCCTTCTGAACAGCAGTTTACTTGGCAAGAGGAATTTGAAGTTGCTGATTAGGTTTTTAACTTGGCTTTGTACCACTAGACAGATGTAGTAGGGTTGAGAATCTGTGCCTGGTGTCTTCTGTGAGATGCGGGGAGGAGCAGGGAAGGAATAGCTGGGAAGTTACTGGAGGATTGTGGTTTTGTGGGGAGGCCTAAGATGCCCTCAAACTTCCTAAATGCTTGTAAGGATCAGCATGTCAGCGGCTTGTATTGGTGAGTCTGTTGATGGAAGATTATTAAGGACAAGTGCATCCCTCAATTTCCTGGGTAACCACAGAAGAGCCCCAGTGATACTTCTAATTTAAAAGTTCTTTAAGCCAGAGTACATGTGACAGAAAGGCAAAGGGTTTCTGGTACACCAGCGTAATTCCAAACACTGTAGAAGTGTACTGAAAACATAGCTGACCTGCTTTTTAACTAGCTAGCTCTGAAATAAGCAGATGTCTTCATACTTAAGTTTTCCTTATCCATTCTCCAACACACCTTCCCAAGAAGGACTGGCCAGTATTCATATTGAATAGCATTTAACATTTCTGCTTTCTAGTAAGTGTTTGCGCACTCTCTCTGTTACGTAACTGACATATACTTCTGTTTCTCTTTAATCCCAACATGTTGAGGTATCTATTTCTCCCTCATCTTACTGGTTATTAATTGTAAGGTCTTCTTGCATATTTTTATATATCTTCAGCTTTTTTGCTCTTCTCTATCTGTCTCGTAGTTGACACCATCTGTATCATACTGCACAGAAGAGGTCTGTCTCCGAGAGAGGTGGGTGCTGAAGAGATGAAGTGCAGGAAACCAAATTAGCTTCCAGGCAGCTCTTTGCAGCCCTGTGGCAGGGGACCCGCCTGACTGGGGATTTGTTCAGCACAGAGACTTCAAGTGACACCATTGGGTATTGTGCTTGTTGGGCACCAGCAAGGGGGCAGTCCCGAGTTTTCCCGGCCTTCTTGGTTTCTTTGTAAAACAGATTTATCTGCCATATAAAAGAGAACACTGGAGCTTAGCTAGACCTCTAGAGACAAAGGGCACAAGTCTTCCTTTTTCTGCAGTTACTTAAGAAGGCTTGGGATTTATTAGTAATGCAAGTGAGTTACAGAACATCACTTTTCCATAGCACTTGTGTTGCCAATGACTCTGTCATACACTAGAACTGCAGAAAAGCAGTTCCATGACTATGGTAATGCTTCAACTACAAGCTGCAGGTGAAATAAAACTGCAGGCAGTCTGTCTACAGAGGGGTTATTTATGTGAACACCCTTGCTAGTACTTTAAAAATCTACTTTTTTTTTCTGATGTGGAAAATTTCCCAGGCTGTGCAGATGGGACCTTTCCACAGCTGGATGTAGTCATAGCACACTGTTAGCATTTCTGGCCCCTGTGCAGCCTGAAGAACAGCGCCTAGGGCAGGGCACAGCTGCAGTTGTGGTGTCTCCTGCGGGCTGTGCCTGTGCCTGGCTGACATGCCCTGCGGTAGGGACCCAAGGAGTCCAGTGTCCTGGAGGAAGGATGTGGGCACTTGAGGTTGCTGCATCTCTACAGCCTCCTATACGAGGGTCTGTGAGCCTCTCCTAAGCCTTTTCTGCTTGGCTGGCGAGAGCATGCAAACATCTGGTGCTCCAAAACACTAGTTTTGTGACAGAATTCATGAAAATAGGAAGAGCTTGCTTTGCTGTCTTACCTACTATGTATCTGTCTGGTTGCAAACATACCTTTTCACTGTTCATTTGTTCTGCTTTATAACTGTGATGATCTTCATAGAATCATAGAATGGTTTGGATTGGAAGGGACCTTAAAGATCATCTAGTAAAGACCATCTTGAAGCTGACTGACCTGGATTGCTTGTACCTTATGCATGAGAAGCCCTACACATTATTACCTGGCTTTGAAATTGAAACAGTGACCAATTTATGGAAAACAATTTGTGTAGTTTACGATAGTTTTTGTTGCAGGACAGATGATTCACCAGTATTGCCTGTATTCTGCAAGGCTCTGAATTTAACTGGGTTTGTGTGATGTGGCTGTGCAGCGAGAACAGCAGCTGTAAGAGATGAAAATCCAATCTGTAAAAAAACTTCCTTAAAGTCAGCGTTTCCATGCTTGACTTCTGTGCCTGTGTACTCACTAGTTCAGTTGCTGCTGATGGGATTACGAGATGTTTCCAGGAGAAAACCTGCTATTGGAGAGGGCGGCAGTGCTGTTAGGAGGAGGAGGCAGCTGCATCAGCATTGTCAGCTGGGATTTGTTAGTGCTCCAACTCCTGTGTTGGAGCAGCAGACCCCTTGCCTCAGAGGCATAATGGAGGTGGTTTCTCTCCTCTGCCTTCCTGTCAAAGCTCCCAGGCATTGGCCTCTGTTTTGGCATTTTTTTAACCTGATGTGATTTCCAACTACCAACAAGTGTATGCTTCACAAAACTTATGAAAAAACAATTGCTGCTGTTAGTTTCCTAGTAAAAGAAATGGTCTTGTGGCTGTAGAAATGTGAGGTTTTAATCAGTGAGGAAAATATTTGTAACAGTGAAATCCATGATAGTTTAGTACTTACAACTTTCAGAAATCATTTTGCCCTGATCAGATAATAGAAATTCATCTATTCAATTGTAAGTTTAAAAAAAAAAAAAAAATCCATGTTGGCTACAATGTCAAATTGGAATTCTCAGATAATTATTCTGAAAACTGTCTAAATAGTCTGAAAGCTGAAGGCTTCTGAGTAGAATATACTTAATTATATAAAGATGCATTATTTAGTAGATACCCAGAGAGTTTATTTGCCACCCTTCTTGTCTACAAAGAATTGTGCAGAAGAGACAATCTAGTATCCAGTGCTTGCTCCCCTTTAATCCATTTTGGTGGTGGATTATTTGTTTTCATACTGAAAACATTCAAAATGAAAGTATCATCCCACTAATTCATGTTCATAATAAAGCAGTGACTGAGACACATTTCTTCATGGTCATCACCTAACTGCCTCTCTGCTTTTACTTATCCACACCCACAGCTGTAAGGTGACTTTCCAAGTGCTTTACTTGAGCTAATCTAGAATGTACATGGACCAAAAGGTGATATACTGTGTTTTTACTGCCTGCCAGACCTGAACAGATCACACTTTGGCATGTGTTTCTTCAGGGCTGACAGGCTCCCTCCGGACACGCTCAGAAGAGGTAGCCCAGATGGTGAGTTGATCCTGGGTGGTGATATGCCCTCCACACGTGCTCGGCGATTGGCAAGCATTGCAGCACTGGCGAGGATGGGTTTATGATGTTCCTCCTTGCTGACAAGGTAATGGGAGACGAGGTGGGATTTCTAGTATGTAGGATGAGAACTGGATCCAGGGAGAGGGGCCAAAAGCACAGAGCATATAGAACTGAGAAGACAATCTTTCGAAATATGGCCAGCTGTCAGACAATCAAAAATTAACATTTCTTACACTTATGGTCATGTGACTTTGTTTTCCCAGGGAGGCTGAATTGCAGCACTTGATCTCTGCCCAGCCTACTCTTCTGTTATGATTTGATTGCTGTTGATTAGTTGTGATTGTCATGGAGGGTGTGGATATTAATAACTATAACCTGTGCATTTTATCATGTGGAAAAGATAATCTGTTTATCTGTGAGGGCAGAAGAGCAGCTTAAATTTTCACATAATCAGATATTCAGAAGCAGAGAGCCTTAAAGTTATGTCTGTGCTAGACTAATTGGGATTTGTGTTTTGAGATTTGTATATATTTTGCATGCAAACATTTGGAGGAAGAGCTAGCTGCTTAATGAGGGAGACGGAGCAATTACTGAGTTTCCTGTGGGTTTTCTTTTTTTTTTTAAGGGAGGGAAAAAAATCAACCTTTCAAATCTAACTTTTATTATTTTCCCTTGGTCGTTTCAATTTAAACAAGTGAAATCTTGAGCTTTCATACTTAAATACGTATTTAGGATTCTTCTGTGGGTGTTGCAGGGGTCATATGAGTAGCTTTCCCTGAATAAATCCTAGAAATACACCTGCCGAAAGGCTCCAACTTACCGGGAGGTCACTGTCCCCTACAGATTGTTGCCAGTGAAATCCTGTGCAGTGGTGAGCTTTTCCAGCAAAGCACAGAACACCCTCCATCAACCCTGACTTTGCCTGACAGAAAAGACATTTCTGCTCTTGCCCATCACACGTTCAGACATGAGGGTTTTCCAAACAGCACGGGCTGCCATGCTGCACGTTTGCTCTTAAAAACAATTTTTTCTTTCCTTAGGTAGGATGAGAGTATTTAAAGAAAGAATTCTTAGCCCTGAGGAGACTCTTCTTCCTGGGAGTGCCTCTCCTGTGCTAGGAAAACTCCATGGCACAACATAACTGTTGGTGGCTTTGCAATCACTAACAGAATTTTGATTTTAAAAATGAGCATTTTTGGTGCTACAGGCAGCATCTCTTTTCTGTTGTTGTTCGTTTTTCTCTTTAGTCACTGCCTTGTATTGTCACTAAAGAGGACAGATTGGAAGGAGTGTATCCCAGGCTTTCATCTGGATTTACAAGGTGCTTGCATGCTACACACTGAAACACCCTGATCTGAAACTCTTACAGGTTGCAATGATTAAGGTTAGAATGATGCATGTGCTTCATTATCGCTGTCATGCCATTTCCAAGATTTTCAGTCCTGATGTCCTTTTATTACAGATGATCTAATGGGGTTTCTTTGACCGTGCAATTAATGACTTTTTATCATCATGACAAAGAGTTACACCAGGATGATTCTGTGGAGATTTAAGCTCATTTTATTGAAGTTTTTGTCTTCTCTGCAATTCATGACTGTGAAACACATATGAACTGCAGGAGCAGTTGCCTCCTGCTTTGAGATGAGGACGTCTTATGCCCTCTGCTTTGCCATTAGATGCAGGGTGACAGTGGGAACGCAGAGAGAAAGTTAGAACTCAGGAAATAAAATACAGGTTAAAACTAGTTTAATTTCTCAGTAGATGTTTTTAATAACAACATAGCAGGATTTTTGACAGCCTGGAGGGCTGTGCACAGGAGAAGTCTGAGTTATAACTCCATAAACCTGTGGCTGTAAAGTGGTACTTTACAGTCCTACTCTTTTGGTAAAGTCTTTCTGTGACATTCATATGTGGTAAAAAGCAAACTGGATAAATTCTGGACAGAAAAGACACAGGCAAGACCTGCTCTTGAATTCAGAGATACGTAGGCTCTCTGCGCGCCCAGGCGTGATGGACTGCCCTTATGGGCCCCTATGATACTGGCCATATGCTTTCTCTCAGCTTTGAGCACATGGAGAGTACAGCTGTAACGTGCATGTTGTCCCTGGAGGCAGATTTGCTGCTCTCCTTGAGGTCAGTGCAAACATAATTCTGCAGGCTCAGGATCAGCAGTGGCAAAGATGTTGGTGAAATAAGTATTGTAGGGAGTGAGGCAACACCTTTTATTCCACCATTTTGTGGAGTTGAGAAGAGTTAAGCTTTGTCTTTTCTGGATGTACCAGTGGCTCCCAATAAAATAGTATCGCTGCTTCTGCAGTCCTGCTTGTGAAGTGCAGGAGACAAATTTAAATAGCCATTACACCTTTCAGAAATTTTTCAGAAAGGTGATAGGCTGCATATGAACCAGACTGCATGTATTGCACAGTCCCAACTGCCCAGTCTAGATTTTTTGCTCCCTTAAATTATCTGGTTTTGCATTAGCACTCAAGTATGCTGCATGATCGTGTATTTACATACAGTGAGATGTCAATTAGTAGTAATGCTACCGCAGACCTTTACAAGTCAATTTGACATGTGTTTTTCTACTGTACACATTATTATTTGCATTGTATTTCTCAGTAACACCTCCACTGTCTAAGTGACAGCAGTACAACTCGCTAGTTTGGTATTGCTGTTGTGTCTATACAGAAAAACTGCTGGGAAAGACAACCTATCATTATAAAATCAGCATTGGGGAGTTCCTGCTGTGTGCATGGAAAGTTACAGCAGAAACACTGAGAAGAGCAACGCAGCTAGAAGTGGGTCCATAGCAAACATCACGTGCCAAGCAGTCACTCAAAAAGCAGTTGCAGGGAGCACCAAGACAGCATACTTTGCAGGTAGGAATGCCTCAGCAGGCCAACGCGTGTTCTTTGAAAGGAAGGTAGGACTGGTGGAGGTTTTTTCCATTAATTATACGCTAATAACTTATTGTGTCCTTAAGCCTTTCAGTATTTCCAGAGAAGAATCCAAGCATGTTGTCTAATGAGTAATGATGGGGTTCAATGATGTGTTTACACTGTTCTGTAAAACTGAAATCTCAACACACACAAAAAAGTTATCTTTTCTAGTTCTTTAGTCCAAAACACTTGCTATTCCTCATTTACCTGAGGTTTCTGAAAGTGTGAATGGTTTTTTTTATACATGATACTGAAATCTGTGGAAACAGGTGGTGTTTTCCCTAGTTACTTTGTAATTAAAATTGATAAAGTAGGAGTAGACCTCAATCTGTTTGACATCAGTCATTCTTTTTAAGGCTGAGAATATTGAAAGGCGGAAATCTGTAAGATGTCTGTCAAAGATGCAACATCCAGACTTTTGATCCAACCTCATTTCAGCTGAATTGGACTGTTGCAAGTAATGCATATAGA
This sequence comes from Antrostomus carolinensis, assembly GCF_000700745.2. Lineage (NCBI taxonomy): Eukaryota > Metazoa > Chordata > Aves > Caprimulgiformes > Caprimulgidae > Antrostomus > Antrostomus carolinensis. The sequence continues at coordinate 64,885 of NW_010325203.1, read as the reverse complement.
TTGCATAAGAGTGGATATGAGAGACTACACGTACTCGGGCTTTATTTGTGCATCAAAAGGGAAAATAAATGCCTCTTCTGAGTGCTGGCTGCAGAGTGCATAGATTTTATGCAAGGGCTTCTAAATTTGTGCTTCTGATACAGGCTGTACCTTTTTTCTTTCTGAGACAACATTTTATATTGTGAATGATCAGATAGGTTGATTGAAGTTATTTTACTTCTACCTTTGAGTGAAGGAATGATAATTTTACTAAAAGGTTTGAGGATGTTGTTGTGAGGAGAGTGCATATAAAGAAATACTAATTACACTTTTTTTAATGAACATCTGTGTGAACAAAAATCATTCCTTCTATAAGTGTTTCTGTAACAGCAGCACATGGATTGTGTCAAAGTAAGTGGATGGTTATGGATGTTGTTCATACGTGTTAAGTGTTTCTCCCAGGTGAGAAAAGGTAAAGAACAACTTCTCTTGGTCTTCCCGTGGCTCTTCAACCAAGTATCTAAGATAACCCTTGCAAGTTAGGTTAAAAGCAGCACGCTTTGAATACAGGATTGGTCTGATGTCTCTTCCAACCTAAATTATCCTATGATTCTTACATTTATCTGAAGTCTCATCATACCTAAAGCAGCCTCATCACTTATTCAGACCTTTCTAGTTGTCACTTTACTCCATCCTGCTGCCATACCATAATATCCTAAATACTTGGATAGGATACAAGGGAAGCAGGAGAATTCACACTGCAGTGCTCGTGTGTTTTGATTGAGTATGCACCTGTGTCTTCTTTGTATCAGATGTTCCACAAAGTAATGGTGCTTGTGTAATGTAGGAAGGGGTTTTTTCAGATTGTATGTTTGCTTTTGTGAGAATGAGCCATAATAGCACCCTGCTTACTGAAAATGTACGCCTGTGGGCCTTGACTCATGTCTCTGCAGCTTAGCTCCTCATTTTGGAAACAGCAAACGGACAACCTGGAGGCAAACTTTGCTACATGTTAATTGAAAAGACTGTGCTGAAGTGTGGTAACAAAACTACCCCCAGTTTAGGATTAGTTTCTCTTTTTCTAATAGGTCTTGTAACCCAGCCAAATGTTAAATGTAAATGTTAAATGTTATTTAACGTTTTCTGAGGGGAAGAAGTACGCTGATGAATCTGGCCTTCAAACCCTGTGAGACATCCTCACTCCTGTTATTCCTGCTTTAGCTGCAGCCAAGAGGTGCTGCACTGGCTGACGGAGCATACTGTTGTCTTAGTTTCTGGATCGATGTATGACCTCTGGGTAGATAAGCAGATCACCCCACTGTTGTTTCTACTTTCTTCCCATTCTGTTTTGGTTAAGAAGTACATGGGGATTATGTTCAAATATTCTTAAGGCTGTCAGCATGGGATGTGGTAGGATAAATTATATGTTGCTATCAGGATGAGCTCATGTAGACCCTTTTATTCAGTTTCTCACAAGCTACATGTTACAATGGCTGGTTTATTTCTGACATTGCACCAGCTCCCATACCTCAACACTGCTTTGACATCTAGGGTAGAAACAAATCTTTGTCACCCTTGCTTTTGATGACATGCCAGAGAAGGGACCCTGGCCTCGGATGGAGCTTTTACATGTCCTCATAAGACAAATCAAAGTTGCTGAACAAAAGACTTGTGGCTTTACTTTTAAAAGGAATAATAAAGAAAAAAATATGACCACTCAAAAGGCAGTGAAAATGCAGATTGCCAGTACTTCTCCACTTGCTTATCATGCAGGAAAGCTTGCTGTTGTAGTCACCCTCCTTACCATCAGCTGGGCTCAGTATTAATTTACATGGCTGACAGCTCTGTAATGATACTGAATCTATTAGGTTGTCTGCAGGGTCTCCTGGCGGGCAGTATCATGCTACATTAACAAACTTCCTGTGACTTTAATAAGAAATCACCAAATTGTTTATTTTCTATGGCTTTCCTTTCATTACTCTGATTAGAATCTATGATTTCACAGAAACATGTTGTTTATGTTCCTTCTTAGTCTTATGCATTCCTGTTTTAAAAAACAACAAAACCCCCCCTCGAAAAAAAACCCCACAAACCACCACCACCAACAAAACAAAAAACCCCAACCAAAGCACCCCCAAAACCAAAACCCAAATAAAACAAAAACCCCACCACCTACAGCATAAATCAAAGTGGGGAATAATCCTGATTTATGTAAGAGAAAAGGAGAAAAAAAAAATTACAACACAGCACAGAACAGGCACCAGAGAAAGAAAGAGAAAATTAGAAAAGTATTGGTCTTTTAATGAGTTGGGGAGTACTGAAGCAGATGAGGGACTGTGCAGATGAAGCTGAATAAGTTACTATATAGCAGTGGATAGCATGGGATGTGTCATAAAAATAATATGCTTTGTGTCCCTCTTGGTTAAGCTTTGTACTGCAAACCAACAGAGCCGAACTGGCATAAATGAGTGTGGGACAGAAGGTGTCACTGGTTTGAAGGGCTTTCCAGATTGTGTGCGCTGCTCTGCTTGCATCGCTTGGGAGTAAACGCCATTGTAAAATATGTGATATTTCATAATTTCTTTGTGCCAGAGGATCGGCTCTGGTCCCTGCAGGCTGAATGTGTTTTTGGTGGGGTAGGGGCTGGGTTATCTGCCCCAGCGTTTCCCCTTGGAACAAGGCATGGCCAGTATGTGTTTCTGAACCTACTGGCAGTCTCTTGCCAAGCGTTGACTGTACGGCTGCTTCTGCAGTAGTGTGGCCTTGCTAAAATGCTCACTGGATATGGGGAAGCTTCTGAAAGCTGGCCACAGCTTGGCATGGAATCGTTCCATTTGATCCTTTACGTAAGTGAGAAGACAAATTATTTTTATGATTAATTTTTTAAGAAAGTGTATTTGTTATCCTTCTTCCAAGAGATTCTGTAGAAACACTGCCTCAGTTATGATGTTCAGTTCTCAAAAAGCACAGCTTGTAGGGCCAGAGCATACTTTCTAAAGATAGGCCTGTGACCCTTAAGTCTACAAATGTTGCATTTTTCATTGCTGAACACCTACACTTTATAACAGCTTTGCCAAAACTCAGTTGGCAAAGTTTTATCCAGTTCTACTCCCAGTTCTCACAGATAGACCAAGATTATGCTACAGTTCTTAAAACATTCAGACAGTTCAGCTGCCTTTCTGACCAAAAAAACCCCAAGCAGGACAGACAGCTGTAGGCTGACCACAGTTTGATTTCTATTTTGCCCTGCAGCTGTTACCTCTTTGTATACGCAGATTATAAAAATAAATGTAGGCACTTGAGGGCATTTTGCTCTTCTTTGCCTGTGTGTATATGACATCTGATTCTCATGCCCTGGAGACTCCTTGCTATGTAGTAGCATAGCGTAGTGTAAGGTGCCATTAAATATTACTACCTCATTTTGATGGATTACCATAAGATTTGAGTGTAAAGGACAATCAGTTTTGTTGCAATTTTTGTGAGAATTAAATCACTGTAAATTCATGATAATCTTGTTTTTCTTTTCAAATTTGTGTAGTTATTAAGAAAGGATTATTTTTTTATTTTTTTTTTTTACTTCCTAGAATGGATTCTCACAGCTTCCACCATAGGAGCCCAGATGCTAGAGTGCTCTGCCATTTGCTGGGCCTGTGCGGTTCTCAGGGGAGATGAATTTTATAGCAGAAAGTGCTGGAAAATAGTAGGATTAAATTTTGAAAGCTCCTTGTGCTGATCATGTTGTGTCTGCTGGTTCTCTAGGCACCCAGAGTCTGTGTTTGTAACTGAACTTGTGGAAGAGAAGATAGGAAAGGGTTTGCAGTGCTGTTACAGATTACTAATGAATGGCTTTGAGTGATTTTGTGTTGTAGAATTTCTTCCCAGTCTGGTGCTCCATTGTGGTTAGGACCAGTGCTCGGCTCTCCAAATGCTATTGAGAGTAAGAGTCGTCACAGCAAAGCTGAAGAATTCAATCAGGGTAAGCAAAGACTGGCTTGCAAAATATAGGACAAGAAAGAAACCAGCTGAGGCTTGTTTCTGTTTGGATAAGAGGTGTCAGCCTCACAAGCAGACTAAAGATTAAAAGCTGGATAGAAACAAGGTAAGGAAGCGTTGGTATTGGGTGGCTGTCCGTAGTGAGATACACCTTGCAGTGTCTGTAGAAAGTGCTTCTGTACATAGGTAAAATCAGCCTTTATTTTCAGTCAAAAGAGCTGTAGTAGCACTTACAAGTAGTGTAGTTACTTTCTTATTACCCTGGTCAGTGCTTTTCCCCAGTTACCATGTTCCTGCTTTGTGCTGTGGCAGTTTACCTACTGCTGGGTTAAGCGTAGGATCCTACACTTGAAAATTGCAAAGCTGTTTTTGTGTATACTGAGATAAATTTAATTGGAAAAGAATGCAGAGTGTTAACCACCAATCACCTCCCCAGACAAAAAGAACCCCAAGAACCCAAACCCCAGCACCATTGATTTTGTCATTTCCTACACGCCTGCTCTGACAGAGTAAAGCACATTTCACTGAGATACTTAATTCAAGGAGTTTAATTAATCTTTCTGTCTTGAACTTAATGACAAAAACATTTGATGCTCAATCTAACAGTTACAGATGGTGAAGTAATACCAGGCTACCCTGTTCAGGCAGTAACTGTTCACTTTTCCAGTGATTTTATGTGTTTCATCTCTTCTTTCATGTTGATCTTAAACATACTTGCACTTCTGATAGTTGCATCAAAATACTTCTGTTAATATTTTCTGTGAATTAAAAATCTGTAAACCTCTGCATTTTCATAATTGATCCGCTTTTTGCATGGATACGATCCAGACCAGTTCACAATTTATTTTTAATCTATTAATGTAACTTGTCATTTTTAAAGCAATAGAAAAATATTTATTCAATTCTTTATTTTTTATGCTTTAGAAGGCAGTATTTTCAGCTTTGTGTTTGTGTCAGGGAACTCATTATTATTTTGGTCATAACAGTGATAATCACTTTATGGCTAAGAACAACAGCTGGCCACAATGTTTTGTGAGTATACACAGTTTAAAAAGAAAAAAAAGTATAGAGCAATGATTTCTGTAGACTTTGCCTCGCTTTTTGTCATCTTCTAGAAAGTATTTCAGCTCACTTCCTTCACATTTATTAATCCTTTGTTTTGAAGAAAGAAAATCAGTGACATTCTCTGTTATGGATGTACTGAGCTGGCTCCAGCCAGAAAACCAGCACATCACATCAGAGCTGCTCCTGGGGAGCTATGCAAATCCTTCTCAGCATCATCATTCTTCAACAAAAATAAAAACAATCCTCCTGATTTCAGAGACATCATTTCTGTCCTCCCTGATTTCACACACACAAACATGCCGCAGTGCTTTATCTGCTGACTGTCCTCTCAGCTTTGGAGTTTGATCAACAATTGAGGAAAACTGCTGACTCCAGAATTAATCCACTTTGCGATGATGCTTTTAGACACTCTGGGAAAAAAACATTTTGTTTGGACTGAATGCATGTTTACTTAAACAATCTGACAGCTAGATTTTCAGAGTGAAGCCAGTGGAATTTTCCCTGAACCCACTCAATCAGGCAGGAGATTTGCTCCTACATGAATACTGAACTAATCTTCAAATCAACACCTAGTTTGATAAGTTACTCCAGTTTCAGGTGCTTTGAAATAACCTTGTTTTACAAGCCACTTTAGTGTTGCGGCATTGAATTCTTAATAGTCGCCTTTACTCCCATTCTTTAGTCTGTTTATTTATATATTCACTGTACTGTTTGAACCATTTGCTTTTACAAGTCTCTGCATGAAGCAATCTCACTGGGTTCTAGGAAACTGCCCTAGTCACATTGTGCTTCTGATGAATGCAGTGTGGTCCTCTGTCAGTACTGTGTTGGAAGAGACTCACAAAAGCTCAAGAGAAGGACATAAATACTCCGGGGGGG